>NC_092104.1:3021516-3089695 GCF_045679555.1 Salvelinus alpinus | reverse complement strand
AACAGTGGGGTTAACTGCCTTGTTCAGGGCTATGCCATGCCAATTGAACAGATGGTGGCGCTATAACAAGCGATTGAAAATGAAAACTTTGAAAAGTCACACCCCTCACCCCGTTTGACCTAGAGGCAAATAGGACCCCTCTCCTCACAAGGAACACATTTCCACGTAAGACCCAGAAACTCTGGCATTTAGAATTGAGTTAAAAACACTTAAAACGCTAGTCCTCTGGCACCCGAATGACCAGATCTGCATGAAACTTGACATGTGGCATCTATGGACCAAATTCTCCCAACGCAATACTTTCTAGACTAGTACCTAAAGGAACATTGACCAATAAGCATTAATGTGGGCGTGGTCTGCCATATAAACGCATATTAATCAGGAATGGATATTCGTATTGTAACAACACTTTGGTACACATGTTCCAAACACTGTGAAGACTCAACATATTCACCACATACTTTTTTTTTTAGTTTGAACACAAACTATAACAGGCACATGTTTATATCTCTTGATCCGTTTGACTCAAGAGTGATGAAATTTGGCACACGTGCAGAGGGAACCTATAAAGTACAATTCAGTTCGGACCCATAGTCACGCCGTTGGACAGGAGAAGAAAAAAAACATTCATGCAAGCTCATTGGCTCATAGCGGCCATATTGTTCGAGCAAGAGGACAAGAACATTTCACGACGTGCGTCCATAGATGCTATTAACCAAATTTGGTTCCAGATCGGTCCAGCGGTTCTGGAGAAGAAGTCGTTTAAAGTAAGTCAACATCATTAGCAATACAAAATACATCAAAAGGATACTGCATGATTTTTAGTTCACAGCTTGAACCCCGACATTGCTGCTTGCAGCTACATTTATTATTATTATTATTATTATTATGTTGAAACAACGTATTGAAACCAGGTACATGTATTGTACAACACTGAAACATATTGTACTAAATGCTTAGTGTCCAACCAGGGAATTAGTGTACCAAGTCCTAACATGCTTAGTGATTAGTGTCGGATTCTTCACATTTCTCCTTTTGTCCTGCATTGATAATCTCTCCTTTTCCATTTTCCTTCCCTGTTAACATATCAGGTGTTCTGGTGTTGTCTGTTAGAACATGGAGCTTTTCCACGTCAATGCTGTTATAAATATTAGTTATTTTCCTTTACTTTTGTTCTTCTATGTTGAGCCGGCGTCGAGAGACAACGTCTAAAATCAGGAGTTGTAAGTGATTTGAATTAGGAAGAAGGGAATCACAAGAAAGAGCTCGAGAAATACATTTGTTTTGGACAAAAAGGGCTGTTGTGTTGAGTGTACGTGTGTGTGTCAGTGGGGGCTGCTGAGGGGAGGACGGCTCATAATAATGTCTGGAAACGGAGTAAATGGAACGACATCAAACACATGGAAACCATGGAAACCACGTGCTTGATTTATTTGCTACCATTACAATTATTCCGTTACAGCCATTACCACGAGCCCATCCTCCCCAATTAAAGTTCCACCAACCTCCTGTGGTGTGTGTGTGTGTATGTATGTGTGTGTGTGTGTGTGTGTGTGTGTTTGCGTGTGTGCGCGCGTGTGTGTGTGTGTACTCACCCTGCTAGCGACGACCAGTTGTACCAGTCCGGCGGTAGAGCGTAGGATGTCTACAGCCTCTGAATGAGACAGGCCAACCAGAGACTGACCGTTGATCATCAGGAGCTCATCACCAGCCTTCAGACGTCCGTCCCTAACACACACACACATTTCACATAGCATTTCACGCTAAAGTCTACGCCTGTTGTATTCGCAGCATGTGACAAATAAAATGTTATATGATATGACAAATACGCACACATTTAATACTTTATGGAAACCACTAATTATGTTTAATACTGATTTAGAATCCCCCCCCAGACTCACACACAAGAAATTACAAACTACAAAAGAGCATAACCAACATTTCACAGATTAGATGTTCGGGGATTCATTCGATAACATTGAGGAGTTTACCACATCAGTCACCGTCTTCATTAATAAAAGCATTGACGACTTCGTCCCCACAGTGACGATACGTACATATCCTAACCAGAAGCCATGGATTACAGGCAACAGCACTGAGCTAAAGGCTAGAGCTGCCACTTTCGCCCTCAGACGAACCATCAAACAGGCAAAGCGTCAATACAGGACCAAGTTCAAATCGTACTAAACCGGCTCTGAAGCTCGTCGGATGTGGCAGGACTTTCAAACTATCACGGATTACGAAGGGAAACCCAGCCACGAGCTGCCCAATGACACGAGCCTACTAGACGAGATAAATGCCTTCTATGTTCGCTTCAAGGCAAGCAAAACTGAACCATGTATGAGAGAACCAGCTGTTCTGAACAACTGTGTGATCACTCTTTCTGTAGCCGATGTGAGTAAGACCTTTAAGCATCAAAGCCCCATATACTACCCACCACTGCGACCTGTATGCTCTCGTTGGCTGGCCCTCACTACATATTCGTCGCCAAACCCACTGGCTCCAGGTCATCTATAAGTCTTTGCTAGGTAAAGCACCGCCTTATCTCAGTTCACTGATCACCATAGCAACACCCACCCGTAGCACGCGCTCCAGCAGGTATATTTTACTGGTCACCCCCAAAGCCAACACTACCTTTGGCCGCATTTCCTTGCGGTCCTCTGCTGCCAATGATTGTAACGAATTGCAAAAATCACTGAAGCTGGAGTCTTATATCTCCCTCACTAACTTTAAGCATCAGCTGTCAGAGCAGCTTACCGATCACTGTACCTGTACACAGCCAATCTGTAAATAGCCCACCCAACTACCTCATCCCCATATTGTTACTTATCCTCTTGCTCTTTTGCACCCCAGTATCTCTACTTGCACATCGTCATCTGCACATCTATCACTCCAGTGTTAATGCTAAATTGTAATTATTTTTGCCTTTAGGGCCTATTTATTGCCTGACCTCCCTACTCTTCTACATTTGCACACACTGTATATATATTTTTCTATTGTGTTATTGACTGTACATTTGTTTATGTGTAACTCTGTGTTGTTGTTTTTGAAGCACTGCTTTGCTTTATCTTGGCCAGGTCGCAGTTGTAAATGAGAACTTGTTCTCAACTGGCCTACCTGGTTTAATAAAGGTGAAATAAATTAAATAAAAAGGTTAACCTTCACAAGGCCGCAGGACGCGTACTGACCAGCTAGCAAGGTTCTCCACTGACATGTTCTCTGACCCAGTCTGTAATACCCATATTTCAAGCAGACCACTATAATCCCTGTGCCCAAGAATGCCAAGATAATCTGTCCAAATGACTATTGCCCTGTAGCACTCACATCTGTAGCCATGAAGTGCTTTGAAAGGCTGGTCATGGTTCACAACAACACCATCATCCCAGACACCTTGGACCCACTCCAAATCACATACCACCCCAACAGATCCACAGATGACGCAATCTCTATTGCACTCCACACTGTCCTTTCCCACCTGAACAAAATGACCACCTACGTGAGAATTCTGTTTCATTGACTACAGCTCAGTGTTCAACACCATAGTGCCCTCCAAACTCATCACTAAACTAAGGACCCTGGGATTAAAACATCTCCCTCTGCAATTGGATACTGGACTTTCTGACGGGCCACCCCCCAGGTGGTGAGGGTAGGAAACAACACATCCTCCACGCTGACCCTCAACACAGGGGCACCTCAGGGATGCATGCTTATCCCCCTGCTGTACTCCCTGTTCACCCACGACTGTGTGGCCGCACATGACTCCAACACCATCCTTATGTTACAGGGAGGAGGTCAGAGACCTGGCAGTCTGGTGCCAGGACAACAACCTCTCCCTCAACGTCAGCAAGACAAAACGAGCTGATCGTTGACTAAAGGAAACAGAGGGCAGAGCACGCCCCCATCCACATCGACAGGGCTGTAGTGGAGCGGGTCGAGAGCTTGAAGCTCCTCGGTGTCCACATCACTAAGGAAATAACACGGTCCACATACAACAACAACAGTCGTAAAGAAGGCACAACAACGCCTGCTTCCCATCAGGTGGATAAAAAGATTTGTCATCAGCCCTCAGATCCTCAAAAAGTTATAAAGCTGCACCATTGAGTGTATCTTGACTGGATGCATCACCGCTTGGTATGGCAACTGCTTGGCATCCGACAGCAAGGCACTACAGAGGGGAGTGCGTACAGCCCAACACATCACTGGGGCCGAGCTCGCTGCCATCCAGGACCTCTATACCAGGCGTTGTCAGAGGAAGGTCCTAGAAATTGTCAAAGACTCCAGCCACCCAAGTCATAGACTATTCTCTCTGCTACCGCACGGCAAGCGATACCGATGCACCAAGTCTGGAACCAACAGGAGTGAGTTTGTAGGGTGTGCATAGAAAAAGTGCAAAACAAAATAAAAAATGGTCATTGCAGTCATGTTAGCCATTATGTTAGCTATTTAGCATTCAGTCTGTTAGCCATTATGTTAGCTATTTAGCAGTCAGTCTGTTAGCCATTCTGTAAGCTATTTAGCAGTCTGTCTGTTAGCCATTCTGTTAGCTATTTAGCAGTCAGTCTGTGTAGCCATTATGTTAGCTAATTAACAGTCAGTCTGTTAGCCATTCTGTTAGCTATTTAGCAGTCAGTCTATTAGCCATTCTGTTAGCCATTCTGTTAGCTATTTAGCAGTCAGTCTGTTAGCCATTCTGTTAGCCATTCTGTTAGCTATTTAGCAGTCAGTCTGTTAGCCATTCTGTAAGCTATTTAGCAGTCTGTCTGTTAGCCATTCTGTTAGCTATTTAGCAGTCAGTCTGTGTAGCCATTCTGTTAGCTATTTAGCAGTCAGTCTGTGTAGTCATTCTGTTAGCTATTTAGCAGTCAGTCTGTTAGCCATTCTGTTAGCTATTTAGCAGTCAGTCTGTTAGCCATTCTGTTAGCCATTCTGTTAGCTATTTAGCTCTTATGGCTTGGGGATAGAAGCTGTTCAGGAGCCTGCTAGTGTCAGACTTGTTGCTCAGGTACAACTTTCCGTGCGGAAGCAGACAGAACAGCCTGTTCCCTGTAAATGGAACGACAGACTAGCCAGTGAAACACAGCCATTATGGATGCTGAAGATATGAGTCATGTCTGCTGTGTGTGGCTATGTGTGTGTGTGTGTGTGTGTGTGTGTGTGTGTGTGTGTGTGTGTGTGTGTTTGCGAGTGTGTGTGTGTTTCTGTGTGTGCGAGTGTGTGTACGTGTCTGTGGTGTGTGTGTGTTCGTGTGTGTGTGTGTGTGTGTGTGTGTGTGTGTGTGTGTGTGTGTGTGTGCTGGAAAGATATTAAGCAGAACGGACGCTGAGGAGAACAAAGAAAGAGCTGGCCTCTGTTACTAAGATCAGATTGAGACAGCACACACACACACACACACACGAACACACACACACCACAGACACATACACACACTCGCACACACAAAAACACACACACACACACACACACACACACCACAGACACACACTCGCACACGTACTCACACACACGCACAAATATAATATAATATAATAAAATGTAATATTTGCAGCAATCATTTACCCCCCCGTTGTGTTTCTCTAAGCAAGCCCCAGAGTAAGCCCGGGTGGACTCCTTTCTTATTGAACTTAAACAGAACCCAGGGGGTCATTGAGAAGGTTTTTGGGAAAATCAGCTCTGTTGGTCAAAGTCAGATGTTGGCAGGGGACTGTCTGATTCATACTATAGAAACGCCAAAGGGTACCAGGGTGGTAGAGTAACAGTAGTAGTAGTAGTAGTAATATCATGTCTATACTACAGGGCAGACCCAAATATGTGCTGATGGGAACAAGGGGTCGAATGTGACAACTCTGTAGTCTCCTACCTGATGGGAACAAGGGGTCGAATGTATCAACCAATTGTCTGATTAGGATGAGTAGCTGATTTAGGATCAGGTCCACTACTGTCAATGAAAGCTCATTAAATGTAATAATAAAGGTGAAACTGATCCTAAATCAGCACTCCTACTCAAAATCAAATCGTATTTTATTTGTCACATGTGCTCCGAATACAACAGGTGTAGACCTTACTGTGAAATGGTTACTTACAAGCCCTTAACCACAAACGCAGTTTTAAGAAATAGAGTTTAGAAAATATTTACTAAATAAACTAAAGTAAAAACTGTAATAAAAAGTAACACAATAACAATAACGAGGCTAGGGTACCGCTACAAAGTAAATGTGGAGGCTATATACAGGGAGTACCGCTACAAAGTCAATGTGGAGGTTATATACAGGGGGTACCGGTACAGAGTCAGTGTGGAGGCTATATACAGGGGGTACCGGTACAGAGTCAGTGTGGAGGCTATATACAGGGGGGTACCGGTACAGAGTCAATGTGGAGGCTATATACAGGGGGTACCGGTACTGAGTCAGTGTGGAGGCTATATACAGGGGGTACCGGTACAGAGTCAATGTGGGGACTATATACAGGGGGAACAGGTACAGAGTCAATGTGGAGGCTATATACAGGGGGGTACCGGTACAGAGTCAATGTGGAGGCTATATACAGGGGGTACCGGTACAGAGTCAATGTGGAGGCTATATACAGAGGGTACCGGTACAGAGTCAATGTGGAGGCTATATACAGGGGGTACCGGTACAGAGTCAGTGTGGAGGCTATATACAGGGGGTACCGGTACCGAGTCAGTGTGGAGGCTATATACAGAGGGTACCGGTTAGTCGAGGTAATTTGTACATGTAGGTAGGGGTGAAGTGACTATGCATAGATAATAAACAGTGAGTAGCAGCAGTGTAAAAACAAAGGGGGGGGTGTCAATTTAAATAGTCAAGGTGTGGCCATTTGATTAATTGTTCAGCAGTCTTATGGCTTGGGGGGTAGAAGCTGTTAATGAGCCTTTTGGACCTAGACTTGGCGCTCCAGTACCGCTTGCCGTGCGGTGGCAAAGAGTTAGTCTATGACATGGGTGGCCTTTCTCTGACACCGCCTGGTATACAGGTCCTGGATGGCAGGGACTGCTCTACCCTCTGTAGAGCCTTACAGTCAGATGTTGCCATACCAGGCGGTGATGCAGCCAGTCAAGATACACTGAATGGCGCAGCTGTAGAACTTTTTTGAGGATCTAAGGACCCATGAGGGGGAAAAGGTGATGCCGTGTCCTCTTCACGACCGCGTTGGTGTGTTTGGTCCATGTTAGTGTTTTAGTGCTGTGCACACCGAGGAACTTGAAGCTCTCGACCCGCTCCACTACAGCACCGTCGAGGAGAATGGGGGCGTGTTCAGTCCTCCTTTTCCTGTAGTCCACGATCAGCTCCCTTTGTCTTGCTCACGTTGAGGGAGAGGTTGTTGTCCTGGCACCACACTGCCAGGTCTCTGACCTCCTCCCTATAGGCTGTCTCATCGTATGTCAGTGATCAAGCCTACCACTGTTGTTGACTAATGTACACACTGCTACTCTCTGTTATAATCTATGCATAGTCAGTTTAATAACTCTTCCTACATGTACATATTACCTCATTTACCTCGACACAGGTGCCCCCGCACATTGACTCTGTACAGTTTTTTGGGGTATTTTCTTAAAACTGCATTGTTGGTTAAGGGCTTGTAAGTAAGCATTTCACTGTAAGGTGAAACCTGCTGTATTCGGCACATTGTGATATTGAAAAAAATAAATAAAAAATGACTATAGTAAGTGCTTATAAAGTGCCAAATAAAGTAACAGAGTTGACCGTAAACAGGGTTGACCATAAACAGGGTTGACTGTAAACAGGGTTGACCGTAAACAGGGTTGATCATAAACAGGGTTGACTGTAAACAGGGTTGACCATAAACAGGGTTGACTGTAAACAGGGTTGACCGTAACCAGGGTTGACCGTAACCAGGGTTGACTGTAAACAGGGTTGACTGTAAACATGGTTGACTGTAAACAGGGTTGACCGTAACCAGGGTTGACTGTAAACAGGGTTGACTGTAAACAGGGTTGACCGTAAACAGGGTTGGCTGTAAACAGGGTTGACTGTAAACAGGGTTGACTGTAAACAGGGTTGACCATAAACAGGGTTGATCATAAACAGGGTTGACTGTAAACAGGGTTGACTGTAAACAGGGTTGACTGTAAACATGGTTGATTGTAAACAGGGTTGACCGTAAACAGGGTTGACTGTAAACAGGGTTGATGATTTCACCGTCAATTACCCATAAATCCTCTCATGAGCGGGGAATGGAAACTTGTTGTATGCAACAGAGAGTTGCAAAAAAATATATATACACAACAGCATGTGAAATTTATTGTCAATCAGTGTTGCTTCCTAAGTGGACAGTTTGATTTCACAGAAGTGTGATTGACTTGGAGTTACATTGTGTTGTTTAAGTGTTCCCTTTATTTTTTTGAGCAGTGTATATATATGAAATTGCTAAAATCTTTTCTAGCCTGTCTATCTATTGGAAACAGGGCTGATCCGCTACAAACCACCAGAACACGACCCCAAAACCACCAGAACACGACCCGAAACCACCAGAACACGACCCCAAAACCACCAGAACACGACCCGAAACCACCAGAACACGACCCCAAAACCACCAGAACCCGACCCCAAAACCACCAGAACACGACCCGAAACCACCAGAACACGACCCCAAAACCACCAGAACACGACCCGAAACAGTAGAACCAGCTCACCTGCTTTTACACTACGATTTGACTATTAGATATTCAATGTCTCTTTTGGAAGAAAAAAATTTATTAACCATATTAAAACAAGAGTTCAGTTCTCGTAACATAGTTGACCTTTAAAATGAGGGACAGACGGGTAAATGAATCACTAATCACATGAAGTAAATAATGATCTTAGGAAATTACTTGGTCAAGGCAACACAATAACTAGAGTTGACAACGATGGTGAAACTTGGGGAGAAAATTTTCGGGTGAAGTGAGATTAAATCTTCCTAGAAGTGACACAGGGTTGACAGAGGGACATGTCAAAAAACAAATGATGAACGTTTGGCACATTAGCGAGTCTTTATTCATATTAAAAATGACTTATTGTATTATCCATGTAGTCTATATTAAAGGGCACTTCATCTAATTTTTTACAGGCTTTTCAAATTCTATATTGGTGCACAATTTCTACTTAAAATATCAAAAGGGACGCAAAAAGGGGCTCTTTTTGTGGAACGCCCCCATTTACTGATAAACAACCTCTTGAAACAGTTCATGGCCGTATTGTAGATCGTAGCTGACCACTAATACACAGCCATTCTTCCCCTTTTCACATTCACACATGAGAGTATTAGAAGCTGTGTCCCTAAAGTGGACGTGGTCACGTGACGTTCAACATGATTTCCTATTGGCCAAGGCTCAGACAGGAGTGTGTCTTTTAAAGATAAATTATGCTGGTTGAGAGGACTCAGACACCATGTGGCTGGTTGAGAGGACTCAGACACCATGTGGCTGGTTGAGAGGACTCAGACACCATGTGGCTGATTGAGAGGACTCAGACACCATGTGGCTGGTTGAGAGGACTCAGACACCATGTGGCTGGTTGAGAGGACTCAGACACCATGTGGCTGGTTGAGAGGACTCAGACACCATGTGGCTGGTTGAGAGGACTCAGACACCATGTGGCTGGTTGAGAGGACTCAGACACCATGTGGCTGGTTGAGAGGACTCAGACACCATGTGGCTGGTTGAGAGGACTCAGACACCATGTGGCTGGTTGAGAGGACTCAGACACCATGTGGCTGGTTGAGAGGACTCAGACACCATGTGGCTGGTTGACAGCACTCAGGCACCATGTGACTGGTTGACAGCACTCAGGCACCATGTGACTGGTTTACATCACTCAGGCACCATGTGACTGGTTTACATCACTCAGGCACCATGTGACTGGTTTACATCACTCAGGCACCATGTGACTGGTTTACATCACTCAGACACCATGTGGCTGGTTGACACTCAGGCACCATCATTCTGCATACCTATAAGAATATACAAACATCTCTCAAATTGTAAAAGTGCTGTCTTATCTCCAGGTATGCACCTGTGTGGGCATACAGTATCAAAGGTGTACTGTGTGTGTGTGTGTGTGTGTGTGTGTGTGTGTGTGTGTGTGTGTGTGTGTGTGTGTGTGTGTGTGTGTGTGTGTGTGTGTGTGTGTGTGTGTGTGTGTGTGTGTGTGTGTGTGTGTGTGTGTGTGTCTTACCTCTGTGTGGCGCCGCCCTCCTCCACGTGCGCTATGATGATGCCGTGCGGGGAGCGCTTGGACCCTCGTCCTCCCGTAATCTGGATCCCCAGCCCCTCCTGACCTTTCACCATGTGCATCTTCCAGATACGACTCCCCTCTCTGGGCTGTAGGACACAGACAAGACACAGAGTTAGGGTCATGGTTGATACGACTCCCCTCTCTGGGCTGGAGGACACAGAGTTAAGGTCATGGTTGATACGACTCCCCTCTCTGGGCTGGAGGACACAGAGTTAGGGTCATGGTTGATACGACTCCCCTCTCTGGGCTGGAGGACACAGAGTTAAGGTCATGGTTGATACGACTCCCCTCTCTGGGCTGGAGGACACAGAGTTAGGGTCATGGTTGATACGACTCCCCTCTCTGGGCTAGAGGACACAGAGTTAGGGTCATGGTTGATACGACTCCCCTCTCTGGGCTGCAGGACACAGATAAGACACAGAGTTAGGGTCATGGTTGATACGACTCCCCTCTCTGGGCTAGAGGACACAGGGTTAGGGTCATGGTTGATACGACCCCTCTCTGGGCTAGAGGACACAGAGTTAGGGTCATGGTTGATACGACTCCCCTCTCTGGGCTGCAGGACACAGACAAGACACAGAGTTAGGGTCATGGTTGATACGACTCCCCTCTCTGGGCTAGAGGACACAGGGTTAGGGTCATGGTTGATACGACTCCCCTCTCTAGGCTGGAGGACACAGGGTTAGGGTCATGGTTGATACGACTCCCCTCTCTGGGCTAGAGGACACAGGGTTAGGGTCATGGTTGATATGACTCCTCTCTCTGGGCTGGAGGACACAGAGTTAGGGTCATGGTTGATATGACTCCCCTCTCTGGGCTGGAGGACACAGAGTTAGGGTCCTGGTTGACACGACTCCCCTCTCTGGGCTGGAGGACACAGAGTTAGGGTCATGGTTGATATGACTCCTCTCTCTGGGCTGGAGGACACAAAGTTAGGGTCATGGTTGATACGACTTCCCTCTCTGGGCTGGAGGACACAGAGTTAGGGTCATGGTTGATACGACTTCCCTCTCTGGGCTGGAGGACACAGAGTTAGGGTCATGGTTGATACGACTCCCCTCTCTGGGCTGGAGGACACAGAGTTAGGGTCATGGTTGATACGACTCCCCTCTCTGGGCTGGAGGACACAGACAAGACACAGAGTTAGGGTCATGGTTGATACGACTCCTCTCTCTGGGCTGGAGGACACAGAGTTAGGGTCATGGTTGATATGACTCCTCTCTCTGGGCTGGAGGACACAGAGTTAGGGTCATGGTTGATACGACTTCCCTCTCTGGGCTGGAGGACACAGAGTTAGGGTCATGGTTGATACGACTTCCCTCTCTGGGCTGGAGGACACAGAGTTAGGGTCATGGTTGATACGACTCCCCTCTCTGGGCTGGAGGACACAGAGTTAGGGTCATGGTTGATACGACTCCCCTCTCTGGGCTGGAGGACACAGAGTTAGGGTCATGGTTGATACGACTCCCCTCTCTGGGCTGGAGGACACAGAGTTAGGGTCATGGTTGATACGACTCCCCTCTCTAGGCTGGAGGACACAGAGTTAGGGTCATGGTTGATACGACTCCCCTCTCTGGGCTGCAGGACACAGACAAGACACAGAGTTAGGGTCATGGTTGATACGACTCCCCTCTCTGGGCTGGAGGACACAGAGTTAGGGTCATGGTTGCAGTGTTGAAGGCAGTGACACACTCACTAATACTGTATATCACAAGAACAAGCTCCATGTAAGTGGTTTAGACAGGGGTTGAGACAAGGGTTGAGACAAGGGGTTGAGACAAGGGTTGAGACAAGGGGTTGAGACAAGGGTTTGAGACAAGGGGTTGAGACAAGGGGTTGAGACAAAGGTTGAGACAAGGGGTTTAGACAGGGGTTGAGACAAGGGTTGAGACAAGGGGTTGAGACAAGGGGTTTAGACAGGGGTTGAGACAAGGGTTGAGACAGAGGTTGAGACAAGGGTTGAGACAAGGGGTTGAGACAGGGGTTTAGACAGGTTGAGACAAGGGTTGAGACAAGGGGTTGAGACAAGGGGTTGAGACAAGGGGTTGAGACAAGGGGTTGAGACAAGGGGTTGAGACAAGGGGTTGAGACAAGGGTTGAGACAAGGGGTTGAGACAAGGGTTGAGACAAGGGGTTGAGACAAGGGTTTGAGACAAGGGGTTGAGACAAGGGGTTGAGACAAAGGTTGAGACAAGGGGTTTAGACAGGGGTTGAGACAAGGGTTGAGACAAGGGGTTGAGACAAGGGGTTTAGACAGGGGTTGAGACAAGGGTTGAGACAGAGGTTGAGACAAGGGTTGAGACAAGGGGTTGAGACAAGGGTTGAGACAAGGGGTTGAGACAAGGGGTTGAGACAAGGGGTTGAGACAAGGGGTTGAGACAAGGGGTTGAGACAAGGGGTTTAGACAAGGGGTTTAGACAGGGGTTGAGACAAGGGTTGAGACAGAGGTTGAGACAAGGGTTGAGACAAGGGGTTGAGACAGGGGTTTAGACAGGTTGAGACAAGGGTTGAGACAAGGGGTTGAGACAAGGGGTTTAGACAAGGGGTTGAGACAAGGGTTGAGACAAGGGGTTGAGACAATGGGTTGAGACAAGGGGTTTAGACAGGTTGAGACAGGGGTTGAGACAGGGGTTGAGACAAGGGGTTGAGACAAGGGGTTGAGACAAGGGTTGAAACAAGGGTTGAGATAAGGGGTTGAGACAAGGGGTTGAGACAAGGGTTGAGACAAGGGTTGAGACAAGGGGTTTAGACAAGGGGTTGAGACAAGGGGTTGAGACAAGGGGTTGAGACAGGGGTTGAGACAAGGGTTGAGACAAGGGGTTGAGACAAGGGGTTGAGACAAGGGGTTGAGACAAGGGGTTGAGACAGGGGTTGAGACAAGGGGTTGAGACAAGGGGTTTAGACAAGGGGTTGAGACAAGGGTTGAGACAAGGGGTTGAGACAGGTTGAGACAAGGGTTGAGACAGGGGTTGAGACAGGGGTTAAGACAAGGGGTTGAGACAGGGGTTAAGACAAGGGGTTGAGACAAGGGTTGAGACAAGGGGTTGAGACAAGTGGTTGAGACAAGAGTTGAGACAAGGGGTTGAGACAAGGGGTTGAGACAAGGGGTTGAGACAAGGGTTGAGACAAGGGGTTTAGACAAGGGGTTGAGACAAGGGGTTGAGACAAGGGTTGAGACAGGGGTTGAGACAAGGGGTTGAGACAAGGGGTTGAGACAAGGGGTTGAGACAAGGGGTTGAGACAGGGGTTGAGACCAGGGGTTGAGACAAGGGGTTGAGACAAGGGGTTTAGACAAGGGGTTGAGACAAGGGTTGAGACAAGGGGTTGAGACAGGTTGAGACAAGGGTTGAGACAGGGGTTGAGACAGGGGTTAAGACAAGGGGTTGAGACAGGGGTTAAGACAAGGGTTGAGACAAGGGTTGAGACAAGGGGTTGAGACAAGGGGTTGAGACAAGGGGTTGAGACAAGAGTTGAGACAAGGGGTTGAGACAAGGGTTGAGACAAGGGGTTGAGACAAGGGGTTGAGACAAGGGGTTTAGACAGGTTGAGACAGGTTGAGACAAGGGTTTAGACAGGTTGAGACAAGGGGTGAGACAAGGGTTGAGACAAGGGGTTGAAACAGGGGTTGAGACAAGGGGTTGAGACAAGGGGTTAAGACAAGGGGTTGAGACAGGTTGAGACAGGGGTTTAGACAGGTTGAGACAAGGGGTTTAGACAGGTAGAGACAAGGGTTGAGACAAGGGGTTGAGACAAGGGGTTGAGACAAGGGGTTGAGACAAGGGGTTGAGATAAGGGGTTGAGACAAGGGGTTGAGACAAGGGGTTGAGATAAGGGTTTAGATAGTAGTTAGTGGTGTACCAGTAGTTCTACACCTCAATACTGCAGGTGCTGCTGGAGACTTTGGGAGTGTTAGATCCATGACAGATTAAGGTTCCTAGACTATATCCTGACTGAGTTTTTCAGACATTCAGATCTATTATTACTGAATATATATGTACCCAAACTATTTCAGTGTATATTGATGTTGCAGGACTATGCAGGAGACACATTTCCAAAAAAAACAACTGTCCTCTGAAATAATGAGATGTTATCTAACTATCTTTAAAAATAGTGTTCTGACAATTTATTTATGTTTTGCAAATATAAAAAAAAGTATTTTAAAAACCATCATAGTTCAACAAAATCATTGTTTTTGACAGTTAAACTCAAATCACCCATTAGAAAACAGTCCATTGAGGTGTATTAATTAAAGTCAAGATTATTCCAACTGTCAGGCTTTAGGAAGACGCTGGAATGAGAAAGTTATGTGTTCCATCCTCCTGAGAGGTGTGGAGATTGATCAACACTGCCTCCTCTCCTCCTCCATCCTCTCCTCTTTCCTCATTTCTCTCCTCCTCTTCCTCCTCATCCTCCTGAGAGGTGTGGAGATTGATCAACACTGCCTCCTCTCTCCTCCTCTATCCTCTCCTCTTTCCTCCTTTCTCTCCTCCTCTTCCTCCTCATCCTCCTGAGAGGTGTGGAGATTGATCAACACTGCCTCCTCTCCTCCTCCATCCTCTCCTCTTTCCTCATTTCTCTCCTCCTCTTCCTCCTCATCCTCCTGAGAGGTGTGGAGATTGATCAACACTGCCTCCTCTCTCCTCCTCTATCCTCTCCTCTTTCCTCCTTTCTCTCCTCCTCTTCCTCCTCATCCTCCTGAGAGGTGTGGAGATTGATCAACACTGCCTCCTCTCCTCCTCCATCCTCTCCTCTTTCCTCATTTCTCTCCTCCTCTTCCTCCTCATCCTCCTGAGAGGTGTGGAGATTGATCAACACTGCCTCCTCTCTCCTCCTCTATCCTATTCTCTCCTCCTCTTCTTATTCTTCCAACTTCAATCTCCTCCTCATCCTCCTCTTTCCTCCCTCCTCCTTTCTCTCCTCCTCATCCTGCTGAGAGGTGTGGAGTTTGGTCAACAATGCCTCCTCTTCTCTCCTCCTCTTCTTCTTATTCTTACCCTCCTACTCCTCTCTCCTCTCTCTCCTCCTCTCTCCCCTCCTCTCTTTCCTCCTCTTCTTATTCTTCCCCTCATCCTCCTCTTTCCTCCTCTATTTCCTCCCCTCTCCTTCCTCCCCTCTCCTCATCCTCCTCCCTCATCTCTCTCTCCTCCTTCTCCCCCTCTTCTTCCTCTCTCCTTATCCTCCTCCTCCATCCTCCTCTGTAGATATTCTATAAATATAATCTGAGTGATCCTTAGAGGCACCTGTCTTTGACAACTTGTAAACACACACACACACACACACACACACACACACACACACACACACACACACACACACACACACACACACACACACACACACACACACACACACACACACACACACACACACACACACACGCGCGCGCGATGTAGCTGCCCCAGAAAAGACAATTGCCAACCCTCTAAGGGGATTGAAGTGATTAAAATTTTAAGCACTACCATATGTTCAGTCTACCGTATGTCTGTGTGCTAGCTACTCAACCAGGGCTGGATTCCATTATAATAACGACAGGCCTGATGTCTGTGTGCTAGCTACTCAACCAGGGCTGGATTCCATTATAATAACGACAGGCCTGATGTCTGTGTGCTAGCTACTCAACCAGGGCTGGATTCCATTATAATAACGACAGGCCTGATGTCTGTGTGCTAGCTACTCAACCAGGGCTGGATTCCATTATAATAACGACAGGGCTGATGTCTGTGTGCTAGCTACTCAACCAGGGCTGGATTCCATTATAATAACGACAGGCCTGATGTCTGTGTGCTAGCTACTCAACCAGGGCTGGATTCCATTATAATAACGACAGGCCTGATGTCTGTGTGCTAGCTACTCAACCAGGGCTGGATTCCATTATAATAACGACAGGCCTGATGTCTGTGTGCTAGCTACTCAACCAGGGCTGGATTCCATTATAATAACGACAGGCCTGATGTCTGTGTGCTAGCTACTCAACCAGGGCTGGATTCCATTATAATAACGACAGGCCTGATGTCTGTGTGCTAGCTACTCAACCAGGGCTGGATTCCATTATAATAACGACAGGCCTGATGTCTGTGTGCTAGCTACTCAACCAGGGCTGGATTCCATTATAATAACGACAGGCCTGATGTCTGTGTGCTAGCTACTCAACCAGGGCTGGATTCCATTATAATAACGACAGGCCTGATGTCTGTGTGCTAGCTACTCAACCAGGGCTGGATTCCATTATAATAACGACAGGCCTGATGTCTGTGTGCTAGCTACTCAACCAGGGCTGGATTCCATTATAATAACGACAGGCCTGATGTCTGTGTGCTAGCTACTCAACCAGGGCTGGATTCCATTATAATAACGACAGGCCTGATGTCTGTGTGCTAGCTACTCAACCAGGGCTGGATTCCATTATAATAACGACAGGCCTGATGTCTGTGTGCTAGCTACTCAACCAGGGCTGGATTCCATTATAATAACGACAGGCCTGATGTCTGTGTGCTAGCTACTCAACCAGGGCTGGATTCCATTATAATAACGACAGGCCTGATGTCTGTGTGCTAGCTACTCAACCAGGGCTGGATTCCATTATAATAACGACAGGCCTGATGTCTGTGTGCTAGCTACTCAACCAGGGCTGGATTCCATTATAATAACGACAGGCCTGATGTCTGTGTGCTAGCTACTCAACCAGGGCTGGATTCCATTATAATAACGACAGGCCTGATGTCTGTGTGCTAGCTACTCAACCAGGGCTGGATTCCATTATAATAACGACAGGCCTGATGTCTGTGTGCTAGCTACTCAACCAGGGCTGGATTCCATTATAATAACGACAGGCCTGATGTCTGTGTGCTAGCTACTCAACCAGGGCTGGATTCCATTATAATAACGACAGGCCTGATGTCTGTGTGCTAGCTACTCAACCAGGGCTGGATTCCATTATAATAACGACAGGCCTGATGTCTGTGTGCTAGCTACTCAACCAGGGCTGGATTCCATTATAATAACGACAGGCCTGATGTCTGTGTGCTAGCTACTCAACCTGGGCTGGATTCCATTATAATAACGACAGGCCTGATGTCTGTGTGCTAGCTACTCAACCAGGGCTGGATTCCATTATAATAACGACAGGCCTGATGTCTGTGTGCTAGCTACTCAACCTGGGCTGGATTCCATTATAATAACGACAGGCCTGATGTCTGTGTGCTAGCTACTCAACCAGGGCTGGATTCCATTATAATAACGACAGGCCTGATGTCTGTGTGCTAGCTACTCAACCTGGGCTGGATTCCATTATAATAACGACAGGCCTGATGTCTGTGTGCTAGCTACTCAACCAGGGCTGGATTCCATTATAATAACGACAGGCCTGATGTCTGTGTGCTAGCTACTCAACCAGGGCTGGATTCCATTATAATAACGACAGGCCTGATGTCTGTGTGCTAGCTACTCAACCAGGGCTGGATTCCATTATAATAACGACAGGCCTGATGTCTGTGTGCTAGCTACTCAACCTGGGCTGGATTCCATTATAATAACGACAGGCCTGATGTCTGTGTGCTAGCTACTCAACCAGGGCTGGATTCCATTATAATAACGACAGGCCTGATGTCTGTGTGCTAGCTACTCAACCAGGGCTGGATTCCATTATAATAACGACAGGCCTGATGTCTGTGTGCTAGCTACTCAACCAGGGCTGGATTCCATTATAATAACGACAGGCCTGATGTCTGTGTGCTAGCTACTCAACCAGGGCTGGATTCCATTATAATAACGACAGGCCTGATGTCTGTGTGCTAGCTACTCAACCAGGGCTGGATTCCATTATAATAACGACAGGCCTGATGTCTGTGTGCTAGCTACTCAACCAGGGCTGGATTCCATTATAATAACGACAGGCCTGATGTCTGTGTGCTAGCTACTCAACCAGGGCTGGATTCCATTATAATAACGACAGGCCTGATGTCTGTGTGCTAGCTACTCAACCAGGGCTGGATTCCATTATAATAACGACAGGCCTGATGTCTGTGTGCTAGCTACTCAACCAGGGCTGGATTCCATTATAATAACGACAGGCCTGATGTCTGTGTGCTAGCTACTCAACCAGGGCTGGATTCCATTATAATAACGACAGGCCTGATGTCTGTGTGCTAGCTACTCAACCAGGGCTGGATTCCATTATAATAACGACAGGCCTGATGTCTGTGTGCTAGCTACTCAACCTGGGCTGGATTCCATTATAATAACGACAGGCCTGATGTCTGTGTGCTAGCTACTCAACCAGGGCTGGATTCCATTATAATAACGACAGGCCTGATGTCTGTGTGCTAGCTACTCAACCAGGGCTGGATTCCATTATAATAACGACAGGCCTGATGTCTGTGTGCTAGCTACTCAACCAGGGCTGGATTCCATTATAATAACGACAGGCCTGATGTCTGTGTGCTAGCTACTCAACCAGGGCTGGATTCCATTATAATAACGACAGGCCTGATGTCTGTGTGCTAGCTACTCAACCAGGGCTGGATTCCATTATAATAACGACAGGCCTGATGTCTGTGTGCTAGCTACTCAACCAGGGCTGGATTCCATTATAATAACGACAGGCCTGATGTCTGTGTGCTAGCTACTCAACCAGGGCTGGATTCCATTATAATAACGACAGGCCTGATGTCTGTGTGCTAGCTACTCAACCAGGGCTGGATTCCATTATAATAACGACAGGCCTGATGTCTGTGTGCTAGCTACTCAACCAGGGCTGGATTCCATTATAATAACGACAGGCCTGATGTCTGTGTGCTAGCTACTCAACCTGGGCTGGATTCCATTATAATAACGACAGGCCTGATGTCTGTGTGCTAGCTACTCAACCAGGGCTGGATTCCATTATAATAACGACAGGCCTGATGTCTGTGTGCTAGCTACTCAACCTGGGCTGGATTCCATTATAATAACGACAGGCCTGATGTCTGTGTGCTAGCTACTCAACCAGGGCTGGATTCCATTATAATAACGACAGGCCTGATGTCTGTGTGCTAGCTACTCAACCAGGGCTGGATTCCATTATAATAACGACAGGCCTGATGTCTGTGTGCTAGCTACTCAACCAGGGCTGGATTCCATTATAATAACGACAGGCCTGATGTCTGTGTGCTAGCTACTCAACCAGGGCTGGATTCCATTATAATAACGACAGGCCTGATGTCTGTGTGCTAGCTACTCAACCAGGGCTGGATTCCATTATAATAACGACAGGCCTGATGTCTGTGTGCTAGCTACTCAACCAGGGCTGGATTCCATTATAATAACGACAGGCCTGATGTCTGTGTGCTAGCTACTCAACCTGGGCTGGATTCCATTATAATAACGACAGGCCTGATGTCTGTGTGCTAGCTACTCAACCAGGGCTGGATTCCATTATAATAACGACAGGCCTGATGTCTGTGTGCTAGCTACTCAACCAGGGCTGGATTCCATTATAATAACGACAGGCCTGATGTCTGTGTGCTAGCTACTCAACCAGGGCTGGATTCCATTATAATAACGACAGGCCTGATGTCTGTGTGCTAGCTACTCAACCAGGGCTGGATTCCATTATAATAACGACAGGCCTGATGTCTGTGTGCTAGCTACTCAACCAGGGCTGGATTCCATTATAATAACGACAGGCCTGATGTCTGTGTGCTAGCTACTCAACCAGGGCTGGATTCCATTATAATAACGACAGGCCTGATGTCTGTGTGCTAGCTACTCAACCAGGGCTGGATTCCATTATAATAACGACAGGCCTGATGTCTGTGTGCTAGCTACTCAACCTGGGCTGGATTCCATTATAATAACGACAGGCCTGATGTCTGTGTGCTAGCTACTCAACCAGGGCTGGATTCCATTATAATAACGACAGGCCTGATGTCTGTGTGCTAGCTACTCAACCTGGGCTGGATTCCATTATAATAACGACAGGCCTGATGTCTGTGTGCTAGCTACTCAACCAGGGCTGGATTCCATTATAATAACGACAGGCCTGATGTCTGTGTGCTAGCTACTCAACCAGGGCTGGATTCCATTATAATAACGACAGGCCTGATGTCTGTGTGCTAGCTACTCAACCAGGGCTGGATTCCATTATAATAACGACAGGCCTGATGTCTGTGTGCTAGCTACTCAACCAGGGCTGGATTCCATTATAATAACGACAGGCCTGATGTCTGTGTGCTAGCTACTCAACCAGGGCTGGATTCCATTATAATAACGACAGGCCTGATGTCTGTGTGCTAGCTACTCAACCAGGGCTGGATTCCATTATAATAACGACAGGCCTGATGTCTGTGTGCTAGCTACTCAACCAGGGCTGGATTCCATTATAATAACGACAGGCCTGATGTCTGTGTGCTAGCTACTCAACCAGGGCTGGATTCCATTATAATAACGACAGGCCTGATGTCTGTGTGCTAGCTACTCAACCAGGGCTGGATTCCATTATAATAACGACAGGCCTGATGTCTGTGTGCTAGCTACTCAACCAGGGCTGGATTCCATTATAATAACGACAGGCCTGATGTCTGTGTGCTAGCTACTCAACCAGGGCTGGATTCCATTATAATAACGACAGGCCTGATGTCTGTGTGCTAGCTACTCAACCAGGGCTGGATTCCATTATAATAACGACAGGCCTGATGTCTGTGTGCTAGCTACTCAACCAGGGCTGGATTCCATTATAATAACGACAGGCCTGATGTCTGTGTGCTAGCTACTCAACCAGGGCTGGATTCCATTATAATAACGACAGGCCTGATGTCTGTGTGCTAGCTACTCAACCAGGGCTGGATTCCATTATAATAACGACAGGCCTGATGTCTGTGTGCTAGCTACTCAACCAGGGCTGGATTCCATTATAATAACGACAGGCCTGATGTCTGTGTGCTAGCTACTCAACCAGGGCTGGATTCCATTATAATAACGACAGGCCTGATGTCTGTGTGCTAGCTACTCAACCAGGGCTGGATTCCATTATAATAACGACAGGCCTGATGTCTGTGTGCTAGCTACTCAACCTGGGCTGGATTCCATTATAATAACGACAGGCCTGATGTCTGTGTGCTAGCTACTCAACCTGGGCTGGATTCCATTATAATAACGACAGGCCTGATGTCTGTGTGCTAGCTACTCAACCTGGGCTGGATTCCAATATAATAACGACAAGCTGGAGTGGTCAGCTGGGGAGTGAGCTGTGGTAGAGCCCAGAAGCCTGGGGTCTATACTAAAGTACAGGTCTACCTAGACTGGATCAATGAATTAATTGTGGTTAATTGTGGTCTGTGTGCTAGCTACTCAACCTGGGCTGGATTCCATCATAATAACGACCTCCCTTGTTCCTCGTTTAGAAGTCAGAGGGTAAATCATCAAGGACATAGGAATGGAGAGAGGGAGGTAGAAAGAGAGACAGAGCGAGAGGTATTTGATACTTGTATTACCTCATTAATAGCGATACCAGCCTTGTTGACACTGATAGTTGTAACGCACACAAGCCCCACATTATTATCACCAGTAGTTTACATAATGATATATTAATCACCAGTAGTTTATGTCACGCTTTGATCTGTTTCACCTGTCCTTGTGATTGTCAGGTGTCTGGAGGTTTAGAGGGTTGTTGCTAAACAACCAGCCCGTCTGTAGGTTTTGTTGCTAAACAACCAACCCGTCTGTAGGTTTTGTTGCTAAACAACCAACCCGTCTGTAGGTTTTGTTGCTAAACAACCAACCCGTCTGTAGGTTTTGTTGCTAAACAACCAACCCGTCTGTAGGTTTTGTTGCTAAACAACCAACCCGTCTGTAGGTTTTGTTGCTAAACAACCAACCCGTCTGTAGGTTTTGTTGCTAAACAACCAACCCGTCTGTAGGTTTTGTTGCTAAACAACCAACCCGTCTGTAGGATTTGTTGCTAAACAACCAACCCGTCTGTAGGTTTTGTTGCTAAACAACCAACCCGTCTGTAGGTTTTGTTGCTAAACAACCAACCCGTCTGTAGGTTTTGTTGCTAAACAACCAACCCGTCTGTAGGTTTTGTTGCTAAACAACCAACCCGTCTGTAGGTTTTGTTGCTAAACAACCAACCCGTCTGTAGGTTTTGTTGCTGAACAACCAACCCGTCTGTAAGTTTTGTTGCTAAACAACCAACCCGTCTGTAGGTTTTGTTGCTAAACAACCAACCCGTCTGTAGGTTTTGATGCTAAACAACCAACCCGTCTGTAGGTTTTGTTGCTAAACAACCAACCCGTCTGTAGGTTTTGTTGCTAAACAACCAACCCGTCTGTAGGTTTTGTTGCTAAACAACCAACCCGTCTGTAGGTTTTGTTGCTAAACAACCAACCCGTCTGTAGGTTTTGTTGCTGAACAACCAACCCGTCTGTAAGTTTTGTTGCTAAACAACCAACCCGTCTGTAGGTTTTGTTGCTAAACAACCAACCCGTCTGTAGGTTTTGATGCTAAACAACCAACCCGTCTGTAGGTTTTGTTGCTAAACAACCAACCCGTCTGTAGGTTTTGTTGCTAAACAACCAACCCGTCTATAGGTTTTGTTGCTAAACAACCAACCTGTCTGTAGGTTTTGTAAAGAGAAGAGACCCTGAGAGTATTGTGAGTGATGATACACACACCCTGGGAGCATGGGGTTATTACTAAGCACCTGTCCAGTCCTGTTCTGTCCTGTCGAAGGTGTTGTGTTGTGAATGATGACAGGTAGGTAGGCGGTCGCAGTGAGTCTGTCAAGGAGAGACTTGTCTGGGCTAGTTCTCTCCCAACACCCTCTACCAACCCTAACCCAACAGTTAGCCCTCTCCTCTCCCAACACTAACCCAACAGTTAGCCCTCTCCTCTCCCAACGCTAACCCAACAGTTAGCCCTCTCCTCTCCCAACGCTAACCCAACAGTTAGTCCTCTCCTCTCCCAACGCTAACCCAACAGTTAGTCCTCTCCTCTCCCAACACTAACCCAACAGTTAGTCCTCTCCTCTCCCAACACTAACCCAACAGTTAGTCCTCTCCTCTCCCAACACTAACCCAACAGTTAGTCCTCTCCTCTCCCAACAATAACCCAACAGTTAGCCCTCTCCTCTCCCAACGCTAACCCAACAGTTAGTCCTCTCCTCTCCCAACACTAACCCAACAGTTAGTCCTCTCCTCTCCCAACACTAACCCAACAGTTAGCCCTCTCCTCTCCCAACACTAACCCAACAGTTAGTCCTCTCCTCTCCCAACGCTAACCCAACAGTTAGTCCTCTCCTCTCCCAACACTAACCCAACAGTTAGTCCTCTCCCAACGCTAACCCAACAGTTAGTCCTCTCCTCTCCCAACGCTAACCCAACAGTTAGCCCTCTCCTCTCCCAACTCTAACCCAACAGTTAGCCCTCTCCTCTCCCAACACTAACCAAAGTGTTAGTCCTCTCCTCTCCCAACACTAACCCAACAGTTAGCCCTCGCCTCTCCCAACAGTTAGCCCTCTCCTCTCGCAACACTAACCCAACAGTTAGTCCTCTCCTCTCCTCTACCAACACTAACCCAACAGTTAGTCCTCTCCCCTCCCAACACTAACCCAACAGTTAGTCCTCTCCTCTCCCAACACTAACCCAGCAGTTAGCCCTCTCCTCTCCCAACACTAACCCAGCAGTTAGTCCTCTCCTCTCCCAACACTAACCAAAGTGTTAGTCCTCTCCTCTCCCAACACTAACCCAACAGTTAGTCCTCTCCTCTCCCAACGCTAACCCAGCAGTTAGGCCTCTCCTCTCCCAACACTAACCCAACAGTTAGTCCTCTCCTTTCCCAACACTAACCCAACAGTTAGTCCTCTCCTCTCCCAACACTAACCCAACAGTTAGTCCTCTCCTCTCCCAACACTAACCCAACAGTTAGTCCTCTCCTTTCCCAAATCTTTAATTCAAACAACATCATAACAGCTAGCCCTCTCCTAGTCCTGAATGGTGTTAACCTAACATCGGAAGAGTCTGACACCAAAACAACAGACGTTAGTCCTGAATGGTGTTAACCTAACGATGGAACAGACCACCTGACTAGGTGGAGCCGAGCTTCGCAACACAGGCTTCCGACATGTCACAGTCAGTCAATCAGATCCCTGTGTGTCTCCCAGTGAGATCCCACTGTTTCCTCAGACAGTTATTAAAAAACACTAACAACCACTGTAGGTAGTTTTCTCAGCTAAAGTTACTCCTAACAGGGAAGAGATTAGCTAATGTTACCCCTAACAGGGAAGAGATTAGCTAATGTTAGGCCTAACAGGGAAGAGATTAGCTAATGTTACTCCTGACAGGGAAGAGATACGCTAATGTTAGGCCTAACAGGGAAGAGATTAGCTAATGTTACCACTAACAGGGAAGAGATTAGCTAATGTTACCCCTAACAGGGAAGAGATTAGCTAATGTTACCCCTAACAGGGAAGAGATTAGCTAATGTTACCCCTAACAGGGAAGAGATTAGCTAATGTTAGGCCTAACAGGGAAGAGATTAGCTAATGTTAGGCCTAACAGGGAAGTGATTAGCTAATGTTACCCCTAACAGGGAAGAGATTAGCTAATGTTACCCTAACAGGGAAGAGATTAGCTAATGTTACCCCTAACAGGGAAGAGATTAGCTAATGTTACCCCTAACAGGGAAGAGATACGCTAATGTTACCCCTAACAGGGAAGAGATTAGCTAATGTTACCCCTAACAGGGAAGAGATTAGCTAATGTTAGGCCTAACAGGGAAGAGATTAGCTAATGTTACCCCTAACAGGGAAGAGATTAGCTAATGTTACCCCTAACAGGGAAGATATCTGCTAATGTTACCCCTAACAGGGAAGAGATACGCTAATGTTACCCCTAACAGGGAAGAGATACGCTAATGTTACCCCTAACAGGGAAGAGATACGCTAATGTTAGGCCTAACAGGGAAGAGATTAGCTAATGTTAGGCCTAACAGGGAAGATATTAGCTAATGTTAGGCCTAACAGGGAAGAGATACGCTAATGTTACCCCTAACAGGGAAGAGATTAGCTAATGTTAGGCCTAACAGGGAAGAGATTAGCTAATGTTACCCCTAACAGGGAAGAGATACGCTAATGTTACCCCTAACAGGGAAGAGATTAACTAATGTTACCCCTAACAGGGAAGAGATTAGCTCATGTTAGGCCTAACAGGGAAGAGATTAGCTCATGTTAGGCCTAACAGGGAAGAGATTAGCTCATGTTAGGCCTAACAGGGAAGAGATTAGCTCATGTTAGGCCTAACAGGGAAGAGATTAGCTCATGTTAGGCCTAACAGGGAAGAGATTAGCTCATGTTAGGCCTACCCCTGATAGGAAAGAGAGTCTGGATCAACCAGAAGCGTCCCAACCAGAAACATTAGTATCTGGTATGCAGGATGTTCAGGTGTATTGTAGCTATCCGAGCTCAATGCTAGTGTTAACGTAGCTTGCTGTAGTGTGTATTTGTTTAGGATTGATCTCAATTGTCTGTGGTGAGGTTATTCACTGTGGATGACTCATGGGTGTACATAGGGAGGTATGAGGTTTTTTAAAGATTTGTCCAGTGAAGGTGACTCAACATGTGGAGTTTTAATGGAGATTAAGAAAGATGGCCAGACTGTCTCATTTCATTGTTTACTACTGTTTCTGTCCTCAGTTTGGTTCTCATGTAAGATGTTACACAGCTTTGGAATACTTTGGTATTTTCAAAAGGCTTCATCTTCAAGCTCTAAACCAGCCAGCCCTTTAAAACCAGAGGCCTTTGAGTTTAGAACGTTAAAAAGTGGGCAATCTGATCCTGAAAGGGCCTCAAGCCTAACCTCCTCTGATTGACTAAACCACTGAAACATGGGAACATCTGCCTGTCTCATTGGTTCAATCATTGGCACAAGGGAACATATCCCTTCTGATTGGCTAAAACACTGACACATTCGGAACATCTGCACTGGGCTGGAAACAAACTGGCTATTCTAAGCCCGTGGTATGCCAGATTAACACAGAGCAGAGATGAGAGACTCTCTCAGGGTGTGTTACATCAGAAACATATGGAGACGACCACACATCCAAGATCAAGCTACGGCTCTCTTTCTTTAAGAGACCGCTACATACGGTCTTCTTTCAGTGCTGATGAGAGGATGAGTGCAGGATGGTACAGTATATATATATATATATATGCACATCACCAGTCCAAAGTTTTAGAACACCTACTCAGGCAAGGGTTTCTATTTATTTTTACTATTTTCTACATTGTAGAATAATGGTGAAGACATCAAAACTATGAAATAGCACATATGGAATCATGTAGTAAGCAAAAAAGTGTTAAACACAAATTAAAATATATGTTCTATTTGAGATTCTTCAAAGTAGACACCCTTTGCCTTGATGACAGCTTTGCAAACTCTTGGCATTCTCTTCCAACAGTCTTGAAGGAGTTCCCACATATGCTGAGCACTTGTTGGCTGCTTTTTCTTCACTCTGCGGTCTAACTCATCCAAAACCATCTCAAATGGGTTGAGGTCGGATGATTGTGGAGGCCAGGTCATCTGATGCAGCACTCCGTCACTCTCCTTCTTGCTTAAATAGCCTTTACACAGCCTGGAGGTGTGTTAGATTATTGTCCTGTTGAAAACAAATGATAGTCCCACTCAGCCCAAACCAGATGGGATGGCGTATCACTGCAGAATGCGGTGGTAGCCATGCTGGTTAAGTGTGCCTTGAATTCTGAATAAATCACTGACAGTGTCACCAAAGCACAGCACCCCCACACCATCACACCTCCTCCTCCATGCTTCACGGTGGGAACCACACATGTGGAGATCATCCGTTCACCTACTCTGCGTCTCACAAAGACACAGCGGTTGGAACCAATAATCAAGAATTTGGACCAAAGGACAGATTTCCACCGGGTCTAATGTCCATTGCTGTTGTTTCTTGGCCCAAGCAAGTCTCTTCTTATTATTGGTGTCCTTTAGTAGTGGTTTCTTTGCAGCAATTCAACCATGAAGGCCTGATTCACACAGTCTCCTCTGAACAGTTGATGTTGAGATGTGTCTGTTACTTGAACTCAATGAAGCATTTATTTGAGCTGCAATCTGAGGTGCAGTTAACTCTAATGAACTTATCCTCTGCAGCAGAGGTAACTCTGGGTCTTCCTTTCATGTGGCGGTCCTCATGAGAGCCAGTTTCATCACAGCGCTTGATGGTTTTTGCGACTGCACTTGAAGAAACATTCGAAGTTCATGAAATTTTCCGGATTGACTGACCTTCATGTCTTAAAGTAATGATGGACTGTCATTTCTCTTTGCTCATTTGAGCTGTTCTTGCCATAATATGGACTTGGTCTTTTATCAAATAGGGATATCTTCTGTATACCACCCCTACCTTGTCACAACACAACTGATTGGCTCAAACGCATTAAGGTGGAAATAACTTCCACAAATTAACTTTTAACAAGGCACACCTGTTCATTTAAATGCATTCCAGGTGACTACCTCATGAAGCTGGTTGAGAGAATGTCAAGAGTGTGCAAAGCTGTCATCAAGGCAAAGGGTGGCTACTTTGAAGAATCTCAAATATAAAATATATTTTGAACTCTTTTTTGGTTACTACATGATTCTATATGTCTTATTTCATAGTTTCAATGTCTTCACTATTATTCTACAATGTAGAAAATAGTAAAAAATTAAGAAAAACCCTGGAATGAGTAGGTGTCCAAATTTTTGACTGGAATACATACTGTATCTATAACATACTGTGTCTTACCTGACTGGAGGTATCACTGCTGAGGGATTCTGTCTGTCCTACCTGACTGGAGGTATCACTGCTGAGGGATTCTGTCTGTCTCACCTGACTGGAGGTATCACTGCTGAGGGATTCTGTCTGTCCTACCTGACTGGAGGTATCACTGCTGAGGGACTGTCTGTTCTACCTGACTGGAGGTATCACTGCTGAGGGACTGTCTGTCCTACCTGACTGGAGGTATCACTGCTGAGGGATTCTGTCTGTCTTACCTGACTGGAGGTATCACTGCTGAGGGACTCTGTCTGTCCTACCTGACTGGAGGTATCACTGCTGAGGGACTCTGTCTGTCCTACCTGACTGGAGGTATCACTACTGAGGGACTGTCTGTCCTACCTGACTGGAGGTATCACTGCTGAGGGACTCTGTCTGTCCTACCTGACTGGAGGTATCACTGCTGAGGGACTCTGTCTGTCCTACCTGACTGGAGGTATCACTACTGAGGGACTGTCTGTCCTACCTGACTGGAGGTATCACTGCTGAGGGACTCTGTCTGTCCTACCTGACTGGAGGTATCACTACTGAGGGACTGTCTGTCCTACCTGACTGGAGGTATCACTGCTGAGGGACTCTGTCTGTCCTACCTGACTGGAGGTATCACTGCTGAGGGACTCTGTCTGTCCTACCTGACTGGAGGTATCACTACTGACGGACTCTGTCTGTCTTACCTGACTGGAGGTATCACTGCTGAGGGACTCTGTCTTGTGTTCTGACAGTCCTCTGTGGAAGCGATTCGGCAGGGTGGCGGTTCCTCCCCCGTTCTGCAGATGATGTGGGATCGCTAGAGGGGGCCGAGCAGTCCCTGGTCCTGGTTCTCTTGGCTCCTCTTCTAGGGGCGTGTCCATGGAAGGTGTGCAGCTACTAGGCTCTGGGGGCGTAACTTTCGTGTCCATGGAGATCGCACAGCCTCCGTTGCCGCGGTAACCGTTCTCCAGCGTTTCCCCACCGCCATCGTCCCAGCTCTCGTTCTTAGGGCCCAGCTCTTTACTATCACGATTGAACGTCGACCGGGCGATGATGCCAAACTTTCGCGTCCGTTTGCTGCCACCGGTCTGCGTCGCAAGGCTGTCAAGAGGCTCGGAGGACACGCTGCTCCTACGGTCCAGGGAGTATCGGCCATCTTGGATGCCACCACTGCCACCGGTGACGGTGGCGTTGCCGTTTCCATTGCACGGAGGGAGAGGGGCTTTACGCTTGATCCTCCGGAGCATGATCAGGTAGATGCAGCCTCCATTCCAACACTGGTCAGCCAGGTAACTGTTCAGAGAACATAAGAGAAGACAAAACGGAGAGATGTCAGAATGTGTGGGGACGGGAGTCTCCCGGTCACAGATAAACATATAAAAAGACCAAAGGAGATGACACATATGAACCCATTTCTGATTAATTATTCCATTTGGAAATTAAAGGCATGAAAAGACCTTTGGAAAAGACTGTATTGTAGGGAATTGAAATAATTTCCTCCGAGCATATTAAACAGTGTAAATCATCCTTCCTTCTAACTCTTAATTCTTCTTTGATATCTCTGACTGCAGCTCATTGCTAAGCAGACGCCATTTCAGTTTCAGTGGCACTTCACATGTCATTTCAGGCAAATTTGTGTCTGTGAGTTAGGCAGGAAAAACATGCTGCAGTATGCCAAAACATGTCTAGACAAGAACAGTGAGTGAAAAAACCCACTCAGCCTAGGAATATAATCTGAAAAGATTTAGGATGGCAGGAAGATGTAGAAGTGAATAATGAATATCTGAACATATCCGTTCTTTCTCCTATATGTTGTTTGCTATGGAATATAGTCTAACCTTGTCAAATTAAATCTACTTGCTACAGTAGTCTGGTTATGTTATGCTTGCTACAGTAGTCTGGTTATGTATTGCTTGCTACATTAGTCTGGTTTTGTTATGCTTGCTCCAGTAGTCTGGTTATGTTATGCTTGCTACAGTAGTCTGGTTATGTTATGCTTGCTACAGTAGTCTGGTTTTGTTATGCTTGCTCCAGTAGTCTGGTTATGCTTGCTACAGTAGTCTGGTTATGCTTGCTACAGTAGTCTGGTTATGCTTGCTACAGTAGTCTGGTTATGTTATGCTTGCTACAGTAGTCTGGTTATGTTATTGCTTGCTACAGTAGTCTGGTTATGTTATGCTTGCTACAGTAGTCTGGTTATGTTATGCTTGCTACAGTAGTCTTGCTCCAGTATTATTTTCCTGTGTTCCATCATAGAAAGAACTAATGACTTTGGACAAGTCACCTGGTTAACCAGGATCCTGCTGGGTGCGGACAGGCTCTCATGAATTCCTGCATAACTACAGACACTTCTGGCTGACTTTGAAAGGAATTTACATACGTGTGTGGGGGTGTGTTTTTATTTCAGCTACTCATTAACTTGATCGGGGGCGTGCGTGTTTAACTACACTGCATGATCATGGCTGAAAAGTCCAAACTCATTTGCAGACTTGTTTACGGTAAATACAGTAGGTTAGACACAATATCAGCTAGGCTCCAAATCAAACCGTAAGAAGCCCAAACAAAGAGTAATATATAAAGTCAGATGTACTGTGGCGTAGGAGACTCTGCATTGCACGGCTTGCCTTACACTCAGCTAATGAATACGTAGAGCAGGGATGGGCAACTTTGATGGGGGTTTGGGGGCAACAACAAAAAACGGAACTCATCACGAGGGGCTGCAGTGGCTTGTGGGTCTGCGTACCCATATCTATTTTAGCGGCCACCCCCTCGTGACAGATTGAAACTTGGATGGTAAGAGATTGAAATGTGGATAATAAGCTGACTGTACAGAGTGAATGAGAGCTGTCAGGGGACGAGCTCCAGTGTGAAAGAGGATTCTAGATACCCCAACCAGTTCTAGATACCCCAACCAGTTCTAGATACCCCAACCAGTTCTAGATACCCCAACCAGTTCTAGATACCCCAACCAGTTCTAGATACCCCAACCAGTTCTAGATACCCCAACCAGTTCTAGATACCCCAACCAGCTCTAGATACCCCAACCAGTTCCAGATACCCCAACCAGTTCTAGATACCCCAACCAGCTCTAGATACCTCAACCAGTTCTAGATACCCCAACCAGTTCTAGATACCCCAACCAGTTCTAGATACCCCAACCAGCTCTAGATACCCCAACCAGTTCCAGATACCCCAACCAGTTCTAGATACCCCAACCAGTTCTAGATACCCCAACCAGTTCTAGATACCCCAACCAGCTCCAGATACCCCAACCAGATCTAGATACCCCAACCAGTTCTAGATACCCCAACCAGATCTGTATACCCCAACCAGCTCTAGATACCCCAACCAGTTCTAGATACCCCAACCAGTTCTAGATACCCCAACCAGCTCCAGATACCCCAACCAGATCTAGATACCCCAACCAGTTCTAGATACCCCAACCAGTTCTAGATACCCCAACCAGTTCTAGATACCCCAACCAGTTCTAGATACCCCAACCAGTTCTGGATACCCCAACCAGTTCCAGATACCCCAACCAGTTCTAGATACCCCAACCAGTTCTAGATACCCCAACCAGTTCTAGATACCCCAACCAGCTCTAGATACCCCAACCAGTTCCAGATACCCCAACCAGTTCTAGATACCCCAACCAGCTCTAGATACCTCAACCAGTTCTAGATACCCCAACCAGTTCCAGATACCCCAATCAGTTCTAGATACCCCAACCAGCTCTAGATACCTCAACCAGTTCTAGATACCCCAACCAGCTCTAGATACCTCAACCAGTTCTAGATACCCCAACCAGTTCTAGATACCCCAACCAGTTCTGTATACCCCAACCAGTTCTAGATACCCCAACCAGCTCTAGATACCTCAACCAGTTCTAGATACCCCAACCAGCTCTAGATACCCCAACCAGCTCTAGATACCTCAACCAGTTCTAGATACCCCAACCAGTTCTAGATACCCCAACCAGCTCCAGATACCCCAACCAGTTCTAGATACCCCAACCAGTTCCAGATACCCCAACCAGCTCTAGATACCCCAACCAGCTCTAGATACCCCAACCAGCTCTGTATACCCCAACCAGTTCTAGATACCCCAACCAGTTCTAGATACCCCAACCAGCTCTAGATACCCCAACCAGCTCTAGAGACCTCAACCAGTTCTAGATACCCCAACCAGCTCTAGATACCTCAACCAGTTCTAGATACCCCAACCAGTTCTAGATACCCCAACCAGCTCCAGATACCCCAACCAGTTCTAGATACCCCAACCAGTTCCAGATACCCCAACCAGCTCTAGATACCCCAACCAGCTCTAGATACCCCAACCAGCTCTGTATACCCCAACCAGTTCTAGATACCCCAACCAGTTCTAGATACCCCAACCAGTTCTAGATACCCCAACCAGCTCTGTGTCAGCTGAGTTTTTAGATCTATACCATTTTATAAAAAATGACATGCAATTCTACGTATTTTGTCATAAAGATGGAGGGCAAATGTTTGCAGTTTTTTATATGATAACTGATGATCAAATGGACCCCACACCAAATCGGTAATTCGACCATGCTTACTACGAGTTTAGCTGGCCGCTTACCTTGACTAATTTACCAATCTGAAGAAAACGAAAAAAATAGCTGTCACGGGCTAATTGAGTGTCTGTTGATGCACAGCATTTCTAAATGGTACCTGGTGTATTCTACTATTCTACCTCTCAACAGGAAGTTCAGACCCCGACTGAGTTCTGCCAGTTGCCCATCCCTGGCTTAGAGTAATCTTGCTGAATGGAACAGAGCTTGGCATAGTCAGGCTGCAAAACACAGCCATTTTCCCAATCCATGTACACAACATAACTATGGAGGAGAATGGTAGTTGTTTCATAGATGAGGATCATTGCACACACTGGCAATAATAAATAACCCCCCAAAAAACGATGTTTTAAGTTGAATATTAGATTTTGTCTGAAGTTCAGAATGTATTTTGACCCATGCACTAACAAGGCTTTTCATAATCAGCAGCTTGACTGCTGCTAGAGTCCTGTACCTGTATTGATCTGCTACAGTCCTGTACCTGTATTGATCTACTACAGTCCTGTACCTGTATTGATATACTAGAGTCCTGTACCTGTATTGATCTGCTACAGTCCTGTACCTGTATTGATATACTAGAGTCCTGTACCTGTATTGATCTACTACAGTCCTGTACCTGTATTGATCTACTACAGTCCTGTACCTGTATTGATCTGCTACAGTCCTGTACCTGTATTGATCTGCTACAGTCCTGTACCTGTATTGATATACTACAGTCCTGTACCTGTATTGATCTACTACAGTCCTGTACCTGTATTGATCTACTACTACTAGAGTCCTGTACCTGTATTGATCTACTAGAGTCCTGTACCTGTATTGATCTGCTAGAGTCCTGTACCTGTATTGATCTACTACAGTCCTGTACCTGTATTGATCTACTACAGTCCTGTACCTGTATTGATATACTACTACTAGAGTCCTGTACCTGTATTGATCTACTAGAGTCCTGTACCTGTATTGATCTGCTAGAGTCCTGTACCTGTATTGATCTACTACAGTCCTGTACCTGTATTGATCTACTACAGTCCTGTACCTGTATTGATCTACTACTGCTAGAGTCCTGTACCTGTATTGATATACTAGAGTCCTGTACCTGTATTGATCTACTACAGTCCTGTACCTGTATTGATATACTAGAGTCCTGTACCTGTATTGATCTGCTACAGTCCTGTACCTGTATTGATATACTAGAGTCCTGTACCTGTATTGATCTGCTAGAGTCCTGTACCTGTATTGATCTACTACAGTCCTGTACCTGTATTGATATACTAGAGTCCTGTACCTGTATTGATCTGCTAGAGTCCTGTACCTGTAGTGATCTACTACAGTCCTGTACCTGTATTGATCTACTACTGCTACAGTCCTGTACCTGTATTGATCTACTACAGTCCTGTACCTGTATTGATATACTAGAGTCCTGTACCTGTATTGATCTACTACTGCTACAGTCCTGTACCTGTATTGATCTGCTACAGTCCTGTACCTGTATTGATCTGCTACAGTCCTGTACCTGTATTGATCTGCTACAGTCCTGTACCTGTATTGATCTACTAGAGTCCTGTACCTGTATTGATCTACTAGAGTCCTGTACCTGTATTGATCTACTACAGTCCTGTACCTGTATTGATATACTACAGTCCTGTACCTGTATTGATCTGCTACAGTCCTGTACCTGTATTGATCTACTAGAGTCCTGTACCTGTATTGATCTACTAGAGTCCTGTACCTGTATTGATCTACTACAGTCCTGTACCTGTATTGATCTACTAGAGTCCTGTACCTGTATTGATATACTAGAGTCCTGTACCTGTATTGATCTGCTACAGTCCTGTACCTGTATTGATCTACTAGAGTCCTGTACCTGTATTGATCTACTACAGTCCTGTACCTGTATTGATCTACTACAGTCCTGTACCTGTATTGATCTGCTACAGTCCTGTACCTGTATTGATCTACTAGAGTCCTGTACCTGTATTGATATACTACAGTCCTGTACCTGTATTGATCTACTACTACTAGAGTCCTGTACCTGTATTGATCTGCTAGAGTCCTGTACCTGTATTGATATACTACAGTCCTGTACCTGTATTGATCTACTACTACTAGAGTCCTGTACCTGTATTGATCTACTACAGTCCTGTACCTGTATTGATCTACTACTACTAGAGTCCTGTAGCTGTATTGATCTACTACTACTAGAGTCCTGTACCTGTATTGATCTACTACTGCTAGAGTCCTGTACCTGTATTGATCTACTAGAGTCCTGTACCTGTATTGATCTACTACTGCTAGAGTCCTGTACCTGTATTGATATACTACTACTAGAGTCCTGTAGCTGTATTGATCTACTGCACTGCAACAACAGATGTACTCACATTGGATGGGTTGATTAGGATTCAAACCTTCTCTCAAACTGCCTAATGCATACACTTACAGTAGGTTTTCCCCATTAAATGTACTTGGTCATGTAAACGTGTTTTTTTTTCATGTAAGACATTCCACTCATTTAAACATTATGGGGAGGATTTCCCAGACACAGATTAGGCCTAGTAGTACAGGACTGAAACGCAAGATCAAGGGAAAATCTCCGGCCAAAATTCTGTCTAATCCAGGACAAGGTGTTATCTGTGTTATCTGTGTCCACGAAACATTTTACCTTACAATTATTTACACACACACGCACGGCCATAGATTCTTAAAGAATCTAACTCATATAATAAATGCCTCATGAGTTTAGGCCAATTGTCATACAATATCAGAACCCCAAATATATGCTTGTTCAAATTCATACGTTTCTCAACAATGTACACAGAACAAACAAAAAATATAAACGCAACATGTAACAATTTCAAAGATTTTACTGAGTTACAGTTCATATAAGGAAATCAGTCAATTGAAATTAATTCACTAGGTCCTAAATCGATGGATTTCACATGACTGAGAATACAGATATGTATCTGTTGGTAGGGGCGTGGATCAGAAAACCAGTCAGTATCTGGTGTGACCACCATTTGCCTCATACAGCGCGACACATCTCCTTCACATAGAGTTGATCAGGCTGTTGATTGTGGCCTGTGGAATGTTGTCCCACTCCTCTTTAATGGCTGTGTGAAGTTGCTGGGTGTTGGCGGGAACTGGAACATGCTGTCGCTCACGTCAATCCAGAGCATCCCAAACATGCTCAATGGGTGACATGTCTGGTGAGAATGCAGGCAATGGAAGGACTGGGACATTTTCAGCTTCCAGGAATTGTGTACAGATCCTTGCGACATGGGGCCATGCATTATCATGCTGAAACATGAGGTGATGGCGGCGGATGAATGGCACGACAATGGGCCTCAGCATCTCGTCACCGTATCTCTGTGCATTCAAATTGCCATTGATAAAATGCAATTGTGTTAGTTGTCCGTAGCTTATGGCTGCCCATACTATAACCCCACCACCACCATGGGGCACTCTGTTCACAACGTTAACATCAACAAACCATTCACCACACGACGCCATACACGCTGTCTGCGGTTGAGAGATCGGTTGGACGTACTGACAAATTCTAGGAGGCGGCTTATGGTAGAGAAATGAACAATCAATTCTCTGGCAACAGCTCTGGTGGACATTCCTTCAGTCAGCATGCCAATCGCATGCTCCCTCAAAACGTGTCACATCTGTGGCATTGTGTTGTGTGACAAAACATTTTAGAGTGGGGTTTTATTGTCCCCAGCACAAGGTGCTCCTGTGTAATGATCATGCTGTTTAATCAGCTTCTTGATATGCCACACCTGTCCGGTAGATGGATTATCTCTGCAAAGGAGAAATGCTCACTAACAGGGATGTAAACAAAGCAACTAACAACAGGCGCCTGGCTAGCTAGCTAGCAACTAACATTACAACATCAACTAACGAAACAGATACAATTTCAATAATGTAGGCTATCTGGCTTGAATTCAACTTTAAATAGGTCTTACAGTAGATATTGCTGAGAACAAATATATATTGAGCGTCAATGTTGTCCGGATATAAAACGTTGGCTAGCTAAACACTTGTGTAGCAAGCTGTTGCTAAGATACGAGGGAGTGGCTAGGTTTCAGTTTAGTGTCACAGTTCGGTACATAGAAGAGATAGATCTCCAATGAGGACATTTCTCACTTTGAATGAGACTCTTTCAATCTGTAATCCTAATCCTAATTCTATGTATCTTTTTCTGTTTCTCCTTCAACAAAAATGTAATATTAGCCTGTTAGCCCCCATGTAATTAGTTAGCTTTCCTTCATTGTTTGTTGTAAAGGATAGCAGAGAAAATATTGTTTTTAATTCAAATCATCAACACCTTTCTTCGGAAGGAAGGAAGTTGACATAATGAATCTTTCTCTGTGATTCGAGTGTCACTGTTGACAACTTTGTGGAATTTCTTGCAGGTCAGTGCCTATTGGATAACGTAAATATTTCAAACCCACTTTTTGCAAGAAAACTAGCCAACTGGTTACCATTTAGGAAATGGAGTTCTTAGCTGAGGTCCCAAATGTTAATCAAGAATATGGAGTATTGACGGAAAAAACTCACTTTAACATGCATTGGCCAATCAAATCATAATATAGACACGTTGCCTCCATAATGATGTACTAGTGAACAATGAAGTGCACAGTAGTATTAAAGGGTATGAAGCATTATGAAGCATTATGAAGCCCCCACACGAACCCTGCCTTGATTTCTCTGTCATTCAGAGTCAGTAGAACAACGTCAGTAAATCTCATTATAAAGTGACATAAGGTAGTCAGTCTTCCAAGTGTCGTCATAAACAACAACAACAACAACAACACAGGGAAATAAAGAGCATCTAGCACATGATTTATACTCTTAGTTTAGATGTCTGCTCTACAGGATCAGAGGGAGGTCAGTTAAAACTACAGCAGAGGTATTACCAACAGACATGATAACGCTCCACCACATACCTTTAACTAGGCTTAGTTATACAACGTTTCAAATCAATCCTCGTCAGAGGTGGTTCACACCGTGGACTCTTCTCACGGCACGAAGAGAAGAAGGAGAGGTCACACCTGAACACTGTCAAGAAATGTCTTTCAATCGCCACCTCCTGCTCTGTCACGTCCGTCTCAAAGTGGCATGTAGATGAGCTTATTCCCCTGTGAACGGACACTACTGCTTCTCCTGTCTGTGGTCAATTACAGACCCAAAATGGACTTCATTGTAGACAGAAATATTGGCTGAGTGCTGTTGTTTGCCATAGTTTGTGACTGTGAGGCTTACTGCAGGAACTAAGCCCCCCCACAGCAGCTATTCTCTAGCGTAGTACAGACAATGTCCTGACTGGCAGCTTTGACAGCTAGCAACCACACAAACAAAGCATTTGCTTACATCCACGACTGGGACAGCACAGACAATGGAAAGAGGGGCCAAACACAATTTCAACACCAACTGGGAGAGAGATATAAACACGAAAATAAACTATTTTGAAAAACAGACTGGTGTCTGAGTGCTGGGTTGTCAACAGCTGGAACACATCCTTTGACAGACTGTGTCTCTTTGCAAATCTTTTTTTGGGGGGGAAATTGAAACAAACTAAATCCTAAAATTCACCAGAGAGAGAGAGAACATTTTGAACATTGTTGTGGCTTCCTGAGGATGTCAAACGACTTTCTGAAACCTTTATCTATGAATGTATATAGTATCCAACTAGTTGGTCAGTAGTTGTGTGGTTGTGGTCAGTAATGTTGTGGTCAGTGCTGAATGCTAGTTGGTGAATAATGTTATGGTCAGTACTGAATGCTAGTTGGTCAGTGCTGAAGGCTAGTTGGTGAATAGTGTTATGGTCAGTACTGAATGCTAGTTGGTCAGTAATTGTGTGGTTGAGGTCAGTACTGAATGCTAGTTGGTCAGTAATGTTGTGGTCAGTACTGAATGCTAGTTGGTCAGTAATGTTGTGGTCAGTGTTGAAGGTTAGTTGGTGAATAATGTTGTGGTCAGTACTGAATGCTAGTTGGTCAGTAATGTTGTGGTCAGTACTGAAGGTTAGTTGGTGAGTAATGCTGTGGTCAGTACTGAATGCTAGTTGGTCAGTAATGTTGTGGTCAGTACTGAATGCTAGTTGGTCAGTAATGTTGAGGTCAGTACTGAAGGTTAGTTGGTCAGTAATGTTGTGGTCAGTACTGAAGGTTAGTTGGTCAGTAATGTTGTGGTCAGTACTGAAGGTTAGTTGGTCAGTAATGTTGTGGTCAGTACTGAAGGTTAGTTGGTCAGTAATGTTGTGGTCAGTGCTGAATACTAGTTGGTGAGTAATGTTGTGGTCAGTGCTGAATACTAGTTGGTCAGTAATGTTGTGGTCAGTACTGAATGCTAGTTGGTCAGTAATGTTGTGGTCAGTACTGAATGCTAGTTGGTCAGTAATGTTGTGGTCAGTACTGAATGCTAGTTGGTCAGTAATGTTGTGGTCAGTACTGAATGCTAGTTGGTGAGTAATGTTGTGGTCAGTACTGAAGGTTAGTTGGTGAGTAATGTTGTGGTCAGTACTGAAGGTTAGTTGGTCAGTAATGTTGTGGTCAGTACTGAATGCTAGTTGGTCAGTAATGTTGTGGTCAGTACTGAATGTTAGTTGGTGAGTAATGTTATGGTCAGTACTGAACGTTAGTTGGTCAGTAATGTTGTGGTCAGTACTGAATGCTAGTTGGTGAGTAATGTTGTGGTCAGTACTGAATGTTAGTTGGTGAGTAATGTTATGGTCAGTACTGAATGCTAGTTGGTCAGTAATGTTGTGGTCAGTACTGAATACTAGTTGGTGAGTAATGTTGTGGTCAGTGCTGAATGCTAGTTGGTCAGTAATGTTGTGGTCAGTACTGAAGGTTAGTTGGTCAGTAATGTTGTGGTCAGTACTGAATGCTAGTTGGTCAGTAATGTTATGGTCAGTACTGAAGGTTAGTTGGTGAGTAATGTTATGGTCAGTACTGAAGGTTAGTTGGTCAGTAATGTTGTGGTCAGTACTGAATGCTAGTTGGTGAGTAATGTTGTGGTCAGTACTGAATGTTAGTTGGTGAGTAATGTTACGTTCAGTACTGAAGGTTAGTTGGTCAGTAATGTTGTGGTCAGTACTGAATGCTAGTTGGTCAGTAATGTTGTGGTCAGTACTGAATGCTAGTTGGTCAGTAATGTTGTGGTCAGTACTGAATACTAGTTGGTGAGTAATGTTGTGGTCAGTGCTGAATGCTAGTTGGTCAGTAATGTTGTGGTCAGTACTGAAGGTTAGTTGGTCAGTAATGTTGTGGTCAGTACTGAATGCTAGTTGGTCAGTAATGTTGTGGTCAGTACTGAATGCTAGTTGGTGAGTAATTGTGTGGTTGTGGTCAGTACTGAATGATAGTTGGTCAGTAATGTTATGGTCAGTACTGAAGGTTAGTTGGTCAGTAATTGTGTGGTTGTGGTCAGTGCTGAATGCTAAGGCCTTTATTTTACATGTCTAAAGAAACTCCAATGCTTTAGAATATTATAACATAGGTTGAATAGGAACACTTGTCACGAAGAGCGATCTACAACTCTGTGGCATCTTACTGTATGTTTGGAATCTCATCTTCATAATGTGTAATTCATTTACAAAATGATTTAACCTCCTTACATTGTAAATTCTATTCACATTCTATTCTTTCCATTAAACAATGATGAGCGTGTCTTGGAATCGTACTGATTGAGAGTTGATGAGATGAGGGGGCTTTCGTTAAGATCTGATTGACAGGTGATGAGATGAGGGGGCTTCCGTTAAGATGTCATCAACCATCCTCCTTCACTTCCTCTTTGCTGTTAATGATACTGGTGAAACATCGCTCTGTCTGAAGCATTCATCTATCCACCTTCATGTGGTAGGACCTTACCATGGCAACCACAATAAGGTTAACGACAGGTTAATTCTGTGTACTAATACATTTACGTTTGCTAATCAAAAGGGTCCCCTCTTCAAGAGCATCTTATGAAGCTGGATTCAGACACAAATGTTTACCCATAGAAATAGAATAACTTAGGACTCTATTCAGTCTGTGAAGAGTTACAGACTGAATAAATAGACATGTAAAGGTCATTTCCAGCTGAGATGACGTAGTTTACCGTGAGATTGCAGTCTCCGCTAACGCCGGAAAACATTGCCTTTAAATTTCAATCAAGCTGTAAGGCTAAACGTCCGCGATACGGATTGAATAGAGCCATAACTCTCTTTATAGGGGTTAAAAAAAGATCTATAATTCAGCTGACAAACTCCTCATCAGTTGAGGCTCAATACACACAACTAAATAAACAGGATCTTATTACCTGTAACCCTGATAGTAAGGATGGCCTATGGATAGAATGATCATTATGTTAATGAGGAGACGGTCAGTGTTACCCCCCCCCCACAGCAGAATGCTCTCCAGCCCCCATCCCCCCCACAGCAGAATGCTCTCCATGCTCTCTCTGTGTTCTAACAGGATGCTGTGTTCTAACAGGATGCTGTGTTCTAACAAGATGCTGTGTTCTAACAGGATGCTGTGTTCTAACAGGATGCTGTGTTGTAACAGGATGCTGTGTTCTAATAAGATGCTGTGTTCTAATAAGATGCTGTGTTCTAACAGGATGCTGTGTTCTAACAAGATGCTGTGTTCTAATAAGATGCTGTGTTCTAACAGGATGCTGTGTTCTAACAGGATGCTGTGTTCTAACAAGATGCTGTGTTCTAACAAGAGGCTGTGTTCTAATAAGATGCTGTGTTCTAACAAGATGCTGTGTTGTAACAGGATGCTGTGTTCTAACAAGATGCTGTGTTCTAACAAGATGCTGTGTTCTAACAAAATGATGTGTTCTAACAGGATGCTGTGTTCTAACCGGATGCTGTGTTCTAACAAGATGCTGTGTTCTAACAAGATGCTGTGTTCTAACAAGATGATGTGTTCTAACAAGATGCTGTGTTCTAACAAGATGCTGTGTTCTAACAAGATGCTGTGTTCTAACAAGATGCTGTGTTCTAACAAGATGCTGTGTTGTAACAAGATGCTGTGTTCTAACAGGATGCTGTGTTCTAACAAGATGCTGTGTTCTAACAAGATGCTGTGTTCTAACAGGATGCTGTGTTCTAACCGGATGCTGTGTTCTAACAAGATGCTGTGTTCTAACAAGATGCTGTGTTCTAACAAGATGCTGTGTTCTAACAAGATGCTGTGTTCTAACAGGATGCTGTGTTCTAACAGGATGCTGTGTTCTAACAAGATGCTGTGTTCTAACAAGATGCTGTGTTCTAACAAGATGCTGTGTTCTAACATGATGCTGTGTTCTAACATGATGCTGTGTTCTAACATGATGCTGTGTTCTAACAGGATGCTGTGTTCTAACAGGATGCTGTGTTCTAACAAGATGATGTGTTCTAACAAGATGCTGTGTTATAACAAGAGACAGTGTTCTAACAAGATGCTGTGTTCTAACATGATGCTGTATTCTAACCGGATGCTGTGTTCTAACAAGATGCTGTGTTCTAACAAGATGCTGTGTTCTAACAGGATGCTGTGTTCTAACAGGATGCTGTGTTCTAACCGGATGCTGTGTTTTAACAAGATGCTGTGTTCTAACAAGATGCTGTGTTCTAACAAGAGACTGTGTTCTAACAAGATGATGTGTTCTAACAAGATGCTGTGTTCTAACAAGATGCTGTGTTCTAACAAGATGATGTGTTCTAACAAGATGCTGTGTTCTAACATGATGCTGTGTTCTAACAGGATGCTGTGTTCTAACAGGATGCTGTGTTCTAACAAGATGCTGTGTTATAACAAGAGACAGTGTTCTAACAAGATGCTGTGTTCTAACATGATGCTGTGTTCTAACCGGATGCTGTGTTCTAACAAGATGCTGTGTTCTAACAAGATGCTGTGTTCTAACAGGATGCTGTGTTCTAACAGGATGCTGTGTTCTAACCGGATGCTGTGTTCTAACAAGATGCTGTGTTCTAACAAGATGCTGTGTTCTAACAAGAGACTGTGTTCTAACAAGATGCTGTGTTCTAACAAGATGCTGTGTTCTAACAAGATGCTGTGTTCTAACAAGATGCTGTGTTCTAACAAGAGACAGTGTTCTAACAGGATGCTGTGTTATAACAAGAGACAGTGTTCTTACACATTATAACTAAGAACAGAAAATGAATAGGCAGAACCAGCTCAATTTATACTATGGGCTAATTCATAATCCCAGTGGTGGCCTCTGCTCTAACTACTGCCTTCCCAGGCCCGCTCTCCCTGTGGGGCAGAACTGTTCTTGAATGGTTACTTTATGGAAATCACAAAGCATTCAGGGGAAATAGCTAAGTAATACTAACACATTGTACTTAGACACACAATGTGAGTCATTCCCGCGGTAATGAGCCGACCGGGTAAAATACAATGCTGCAACTGTTTGAGTTCAAGTTTAACTGTACATTATATGGAATTAAATATGTGACCGACCGGCTCAAATCGGTCTTATGTAGCAAATTATGAAATTATGTTATTTCTTTTTTTTTACATTGGTTAAAAGTAGACTCAGAGCTACAACATGGTATCTCTACACTACAGTTGAGGAACAATGGGAAGTAATTCTGCTTTGAAAGTTGATAAACTTGTAGCCTCACTTTTGAGAAAATGGCCCTTGAATGTTTTGGTACAGCTACTGGAGGTCTTCTTTGTCTCCACCCATTTAGCATCATTCACCCCCTCTTAATTAAGCCTTAGCCCACCCATCTCGTTAAGGGTTCATCCGAATGTACTAACAACAGCAGTCAAGCACCAAAGCTAACTTGCTAGCTACTTCCAGATATCTAAGTGAGAGAGAACAGCTCACTGAACATTACTCGCCCTAGCAGAGTTGGTTAGGCTGTTATGTTATCCAGAGCGTTGGTGACTGCAACTGCTGTCAGATTGTCCGTTCGTAAATTCAGAGCGTTTCGCGTTCAGAGCGCACACCGGACACTCTGGCCGATGAGTTTACTGACGTTTACTGACACATTCAACGGGTGTTGAGTGTTTGTAAATTCATCAGTTATTCTGCACTAATTTACGAACGGACACGAAATGGTTACTTCCATAGTGGAGTCTTTTGTTAAGACATGTAGCTATCTAGCTAAACAATGAACCATAGTCACAACTCATGACGTTACTACCTGCAGGAATCTGCTGGTAGCTAACCAACCAGGTTCAATGTTAGCTAGCTAACATTAGGCTCTAGCTAGCTAGCTAATTTCAAAACTCAGTCCTCCAGAAAGTGGAGAGCAACACTTATACACAATACATATATTTTTATAAATCTGTGTTATACAGGATTACCTAGACATGCTGACCAGCTCAAATAGACAGGAGCTTGCTCCAAACTCATCTCTCGGCATGTCCAGCCCACTCATTATCTCAGCCAATCATGGCCAACTAGGCTCATAATTTAACAATTGTATTCATATTTACAGATGGCATACAAGTTTGTTATTAAGGCACGTGAAAGTTCACATGTTCCAGAAGGCATTTCTGTCAAAAAAGTGACAGTGACCGGGGGCCCCAAAGGGCGGTGCATAATTGGCCCAGCACCGTCCTTGTTAGAGGAGGGTTTGTCCGGTGTGGTTTTCCTTGGCTCATCGCGCTCTAGTGACTCCTTGTGGCGGGCCGGGTACCTCCAAGCTGACTTCAGTTGTCAGTCGAACGGTGTTTCCTCCAACAAACTGGTAGGGCTGACTTCCGGGTAAAGCGAACACTGTGTTAAAAAGGATCGGGACTTGGAGGACGCATGCTTACCGAGCCCGTTGGGCAGTTTCAGCGACGAGACATAGTCTTAACTACCAATTGGATAGAACAAAAATGGGATAAAATTAAATACAAAATTTAAGATGATTTGTTTTAAAGATGAGCCATTGGAGTTCTCAAAACATGGTTAACAGTACAACCCCCTACACTTTATATGATTTACTTGTTAACTAAATTACAACGAAACAACCCAAAGGGAAGACATGTTAGGAGTTTCCAACATGCTCCATATAGTTGTCCATAGAAGGCCTGACTGTTGAAAGACTTGAAACCGAAAGGAAGCAAAGCAGTAGGAGGCCTACTGTCTTGGTCCTCTAATGAGCAGGCTTCTAGGAGATCTGTGAGAAATGAGCAGCAGGCTTCTAGGAGATCTGTGAGAAATGAGCAGCAGGCTTCTAGGAGATCTGTGAGAAATGAGCAGCAGGCTTCCAGGAGATCTGTGAGAAATGAGCAGCAGGCTTCTAGGAGATCTGTGAGATATGGAGCAGCAGGCTTCTAGGAGATCTGTGAGAAATGAGCAGCAGGCTTCTAGGAGATCTGTGAGAAATGAGCAGCAGGCTTCCAGGAGATCTGTGAGAAATGAGCAGCAGGCTTCCAGGATATCTGTGAGAAATGAGCAGCAGGCTTCTAGGGGATCTGTGAGAAATGAGCAGCAGGCTTCTAGGAGATCTGTGAGAAATGAGCAGCAGGCTTCTAGGAGATCTGTGAGATATGAGCAGCAGGCTTCTAGGAGATCTGTGAGATATGAGCAGCAGGCTTCTAGGAGATCTGTGAGAAATGAGCAGCAGGCTTCTAGGAGATCTGTGAGAAATGAGCAGCAGGCTTCCAGGAGATCTGTGAGAAATGAGCAGCAGGCTTCTAGGGGATCTGTGAGAAATGAGCAGCAGGCTTCTAGGAGATCTGTGAGAAATGAGCAGCAGGCTTCTAGGAGATCTGTGAGAAATGAGCAGCAGGCTTCTAGGAGATCTGTGAGATATGAGCAGCAGGCTTCTAGGAGACCTGTGAGAAATGAGCAGCAGGCTTCTAGGAGATCTGTGAGAAATGAGCAGCAGGCTTCCAGGAAATCTGTGAGAAATGAGCAGCAGGCTTCTAGGAGATCTGTGAGATATGGAGCAGCAGGCTTCTAGGAGATCTGTGAGATATGAGCAGCAGGCTTCTAGGAGATCTGTGAGAAATTAGCAGCAGGCTTCCAGGAGATCTGTGAGAAATGAGCAGCAGGCTTCTAGGAGATCTGTGAGAAATGAGCAGCAGGCTTCCAGGAGATCTGTGAGAAATGAGCAGCAGGCTTCTAGGGGATCTGTGAGAAATGAGCAGCAGGCTTCTAGGAGATCTGTGAGAAATGAGCAGCAGGCTTCTAGGAGATCTGTGAGATATGAGCAGCAGGCTTCTAGGAGATCTGTGAGATATGAGCAGCAGGCTTCTAGGAGATCTGTGAGAAATGAGCAGCAGGCTTCTAGGAGATCTGTGAGATATGAGCAGCAGGCTTCTAGGAGATCTGTGAGATATGAGCAGCAGGCTTCTAGGAGATCTGTGAGATATGAGCAGCAGGCTTCTAGGAGATCTGTGAGAAATGAGCAGCAGGCTTCTAGGAGATCTGTGAGATATGAGCAGCAGGCTTCTAGGAGATCTGTGAGATATGAGCAGCAGGCTTCTAGGAGATCTGTGAGAAATGAGCAGCAGGCTTCTAGGAGATCTGTGAGAAATGAGCAGCAGGCTTCCAGGAGATCTGTGAGAAATGAGCAGCAGGCGTCCAGGAGATCTGTGAGAAATGAGCAGCAGGCTTCTAGGAGATCTGTGAGATATGAGCAGCAGGCTTCTAGGAGATCTGTGAGAAATGAGCAGCAGGCTTCTAGGAGATCTGTGAGAAATGAGCAGCAGGCTTCTAGGAGATCTGTGAGAAATGAGCAGCAGGCTTCTAGGAGATCTGTGAGATATGAGCAGCAGGGTTCTAGGAGATCTGTGAGATATGAGCAGCAGGCTTCTAGGAGATCTGTGAGAAATGAGCAGCAGGCTTCTAGGAGATCTGTGAGAAATGAGCAGCAGGCTTCTAGGAGATCTGTGAGAAATGAGCAGCAGGCTTCTAGGAGATCTGTGAGAAATGAGCAGCAGGCTTCTAGGAGATCTGTGAGAAATGAGCAGCAGGCTTCTAGGAGATCTGTGAGAAATGAGCAGCAGGCTTCCAGGAGATCTGTGAGAAATGAGCAGCAGGCTTCCAGGAGATCTGTGAGAAATGAGCAGCAGGCTTCTAGGAGATCTGTGAGAAATGAGCAGCAGGCTTCTAGGAGATCTGTGAGAAATGAGCAGCAGGCTTCCAGGAGATCTGTGAGAAATGAGCAGCAGGCTTCCAGGAGATCTGTGAGAAATGAGCAGCAGGCTTCTAGGAGATCTGTGAGAAATGAGCAGCAGGCTTCTAGGAGATCTGTGAGAAATGAGCAGCAGGCTTCCAGGAGATCTGTGAGAAAAGAGCAGCAGGCTTCTAGGAGATCTGTGAGAAATGAGCAGCAGGCTTCCAGGAGATCTGTGAGAAATGAGCAGCAGGCTTCCAGGAGATCTGTGAGAAATGAGCAGCAGGCTTCTAGGAGATCTGTGAGAAATGAGCAGCAGGCTTCCAGGAGATCTGTGAGATATGAGCAGCAGGCTTCTAGGAGATCTGTGAGAAATGAGCAGCAGGCTTCCAGGAGATCTGTGAGAAATGAGCAGTAGGCTTCCAGGAGATCTGTGAGAAATGAGCAGCAGGCTTCCAGGAGATCTGTGAGAAATGAGCAGCAGGCTTCCAGGAGATCTGTGAGAAATGAGCAGCAGGCTTCTAGGAGATCTGTGAGAAATGAGCAGCAGGCTTCCAGGAGATCTGTGAGAAATGAGCAGCAGGCTTCCAGGAGATCTGTGAGAAATGAGCAGCAGGCTTCTAGGAGATCTGTGAGAAATGTGCAGCAGGCTTCCAGGAGATCTGTGAGAAATGAGCAGCAGGCTTCCAGGAGATCTGTGAGAAATGAGCAGCAGGCTTCTAGGAGATCTGTGAGAAATGAGCAGCAGGCTTCCAGGAGATCTGTGAGAAATGAGCAGTAGGCTTCCAGGAGATCTGTGAGAAATGAGCAGCAGGCTTCCAGGAGATCTGTGAGAAATGAGCAGCAGGCTTCCAGGAGATCTGTGAGAAATGAGCAGCAGGCTTCTAGGAGATCTGTGAGAAATGAGCAGCAGGCTTCCAGGAGATCTGTGAGAAATGAGCAGCAGGCTTCCAGGAGATCTGTGAGAAATGAGCAGCAGGCTTCTAGGAGATCTGTGAGAAATGTGCAGCAGGCTTCCAGGAGATCTGTGAGAAATGAGCAGCAGGCTTCCAGGAGATCTGTGAGAAATTAGCATAAAGGGGAGATCTACAGTCGCTACAATCATTTTTGGACTTATAATTAATGATGTGTATCCATTGATTGTTGAAGTATATAACTTATAAATGCCTCGTGAGCTTAGTTCATCTGTCACACCCTGTCAGAAACCCAAAACAAGCTTATTTTACTCCAATGTTTGGAAACAAAGTAAATGTAAACAAACATTGTATAGCCTCATAACATGGTTACAACTACAACTGTGATATCATGGATGGTCAGTCCTTGCATCCGGAAGTCAGAGGTTGAAAACCCATAACACATATGTTTTTTCAACAGCAAGTTATGGTCAATAATATTTCTTTCAACCAATCATCAGTCATTTGTGTACATGTTGAGTGCCCTTCTCTATAAGCATGCTGAAAGTCTGTTGTTAATTTGTTTAACAGAGAAATAGCATCGTATTTGATCAAACACAATTCTTTCCAACAGTTTACTACGAGTCGGCAGCAAGCTGATTGGTCTGCTGTTAGAACCAGCGAAGGATTCTTTACCATGCTTGGGTACCGGAATGACTTTGGTTTCCCTCCAAGTCTGAGGACAAACATTTTTCTCTACCAGACTCAGATAAAACATATGACAAATACCATCCTCAGTAGCTTTCCATCTGACTTGTCAATAGCAGCTGGTTTGTCATTACTGATGGATGACAATTATTTTTCCTCCTCACCCACACTAACTTTACAGAATTCTAAATGACAATGCCTTTTCTTAAATTATTAGTTTTGTATGCATGAATATGATGGCTCACAGTCTGTTGTTGGTATTTTCATACATAAGTTTTCCCACTTTGCCAATGAAATAGTCATTCAAGTAATTAGCAACATCAAAAGGTTTTGGATACATTTAAAGTACTCCAAAGCTATTATTTCCCCATCATACTTTGTCATTTATCTTGGTTTCATAATATTGATTCTTCTTCTTTTTGTTTAGTTTAGTCACATCATTTCGCAATTAACAGTAAGTTTGCCCGTCAGATGTGTAGCCAGACTTATTCACCGCTCCTTTGGCCTCATCCGTCTCTCAACCATACAGCTTTTCAATTCCTCATCGATCCACAGGGCCTTAACAGTTCCAACAATAACTGGAAGAAACTATTTTATAAAATGCAGTGTCTGGATGCTCCACATCAGATCAATATTTGTTGTCTCTTCAACATAGGAATCCATTTGTTTTATATGATCTCGTATACACGATTTTAGGCTCAGCCTTTGCCAAACTTTGGCTTTTCTAGATATGGTCACTATATTATAGTCAATACATTCCATAGATATGGATACAGCTTTAGAGTAGAGTTCTGCAGCATTGGGGAAAATGTGATCAATACATGTGGATGATATATACTGAACAAAAATATAAACGTAACATGTGAAGTGTTGGTCCCATGTTTCATGAGCTGAAATAAAAGATCCCAGAAATGTTTCATACGCACTAAAAGCTTATTTATCTCCAATTTTGGGCACAACTTTGTTTACATCCCTGTTAGTGAGCATTTCTCCTTTGCCAAGATATTCCATCCACCTGACAGGTGTGACATTTCAAGAAGCTGATTAAACAGCATGATCATTACATAGGTGCACCTTGTGCTGGGGACAATAAAAAGGCCACTCTAAAATATGCAGTTTTGTCACACAACACAGTGACACAGATGTCTCAAGTTGAAGGAGCGTGCAATTGGCATGCTGACTGCATGAATGTCCACCAGAGCTGTTGTGAGAAATGAGCAAGCTGAGGAGTATTTCTGTCTGTAATAAAGCCCTTTTTTAGGGAAAAGTGTATTCTGATTGGCTGGGCCTGGCTACCCAGTGGGTGGGCCTGGCTCCCACCTATGGCTGCGTCCCTGCCCAGTCATGTGAAATCCATAGATTAGGGCCTAATTAATATATTTAAATTGACTGATTGCCTGTAATGAACTGTAACTTGCTGCATGTTGCATTTACTTTTGTTTAATTTAGTTCCTGTAGTGTTTGTAAACACCCTGGTAGGGTGATTAACAACTGACTCAGATTATAGGCACTGGTTACAGTGAGCGGACAGCTTGATGAAAACCAGACTATACACAGGTCACCCAGAAAATAAACCTCTCTGTGAACATCACAGACATTATCAAGCATTGCACACATATTATCCAGATACTGTGTCAGGTTTTGGCCAGGACTGTTCTGGTTTTTTGTCACTAGATGTCCCCATTGCACCTTTTTTGTACCTTTTGTTTTTGCCCTTGCTCTAATTATTGTTTGCACCTGTAAGTCGTTCCCTTGTTAGTATTTAATCCCTGTGTGTTCCTCAGTTCCTTGCTCAGTGTTTGTATGTTAGCACCCAGCCCCAGCCCAAGCCTTGTTGTGAACATATATTTTTCTCTTGTTGGATTTTCCAGAGGTTCTCTGGTTTTGTTCTTTTGTATTTTGTATTAGTCTTTTGAGGTTTGTTTTTCCCTTGCTGTTTTTACCACTTTGTGGATTTTCTTTGTATTTTGGAAGATATCTATTTTTTTATTAAACCACCATCTCTAGTACTGCTGTGTCTGCCTCATCTTCTGGGTTCTGCCGATTTAGTGACTGTTTCTCGCACCGGGTCCTGACAGAAACACTGAGCCATTAAAATGAACCCAGAGGCAGCCAGTACCCAGGACTTTTTTCCCATGCTGTCCCACCACGAGGGGACTGTCCAACGTCACGAAGCTGCTCTGGTTCAGCAAGAGGCCTTAATGGCTGGACATTCTCAACTTCTGTCGGAGATGATGACTTCCATAAAGCAGATTTCTGATCAACTTTCTCCTGCAACCGCTTCTGCTCCAGTTCATCAGATTCAAGTGCCCGTGGCAGTTAACCCCCTGGCTGAACCTCGTCTGCCGCCTCCCCAACGGTTCTCAGGTGATCCGAGTGGTTGTAAGGGGTTTTTCACCCAATGTTCTCTCTCCTTCGAGCTGCAACCCTCGTCATTTCCCACCGACCGGTCCAAGATAGCATATATCATCACCCTGCTGTCGGAAAAAGCCCTAGCCTGGGCTACTGCTGTGTGGGATGCCCAAAGTCCCTGCTGTGCCAGCTACTCTACCTTTGCTGAAGAATTCAAGCGAGTGTTTCAAGGTCCTACCAGCGGTCCTGACTCAGCCAAACAGCTCCTGACTCTCCGCCAAGGTCGGCGCAGCGTGACGGACTATGCCATCCAGTTCCGCACGGTGGCAGCAGCGAGTGGCTGGAATGACGAGGCGCTCACAGTGTGCTTTTTGAAGGGTCTTTCCGACACCATCCAAGATGAACTGGTCACTCGGGAACCACCGGACAACCTCGAGTCCCTGATCAAGTTGGCTTCACGCATAGACCAGCGTCTGAGAGAGAGAGAGCTCAACCGTAGATCTCTCACCCTAGCTCCTATCGGTCCCAGCTCCGAGTCTCCACCTTTATCCCCGCTGACTCCACCGGAACCCATGCAGGTTGGACGCATCTCCCAGGCTGAGAGAGACCGCCGGATGAGGGAGCGATGCTGTCTATATTGCGGCAAACCGGGCCATTTCCTCTCCACGTGTCCCGGGCTCCAGGGAAAACGCACTCTCCCGTGCAGGCCTGGGAGGACGGTAACGGGAAACATAACCTCCTCTCATCCATCCAACTCCCGCCTGCTCATTCCAGTTACCCTTTCCTGGGACAACCACGAGCTTCCCCTTCAAGCCTTGGTAGACTCTGGAGCCGCAGGTAACTTCATGGATGGTGTCTGGGCGAAGGAGAATGGCGTTCCCTCTGAACCTCTAAGTGACCCCATAAGGGTTACTACGTTGGATGGAAGCCCTTTGGGATCTGGACTTGTCACTCGTGTCACTACCCCCTTGCGTCTTTCAGTTTCCCAACACCAGGAAGTGATGAACTTTCATCTGACCTCGTGTTCCGAGTTCCCTCTCGTCCTTGGATACCCCTGGCTTCACAGCCATAACCCTCACATCGACTGGTCTGTGGGCACTATCAAGCAGTGGGGTCCTACGTGCCAAGCCACTTGTATCTTCCCAAGTTCCCCGAGTTCCCCTCCCGAGTCTCTAGAATCCATCGACCTGTCCCGAGTTCCCGAGTGTTACCATGACCTCAAACCGGTATTTAGCAAACAGAGGGCCACCAAACTACCACCCCATAGACCTTACGATTGCCCCATCGACCTGTTTCCGGGCACCTGCCCCCCCAGGGGTCGGATCTTTTCCCTATCTCCTCCCGAACGAGCTGCTATGGATACCTACATCAAGGACGCTCTGGCAGCAGGCCTCATGCGTCCATCCACCTCGCCGGCGGGAGCAGGGTTTTTCTTTGTGGCCAAAAAAGACGGGGGATTACGTCCTTGCATCGACTACCGGGGACTTAATGCCATAACCGTCCGTAACCGCTACCCGCTACCCCTTATGGCCACAGCCTTTGAGCTGCTCCAGGAAGCAGTGGTCTTCACTAAGCTTGACCTGCGGAACGCATACCATCTTGTGCGGATCAAACCCGGTGACGAGTGGAAGACCGCTTTCAACACGCCTACTGGTCACTACGAATACTTGGTGATGCCCTTCGGCCTGACCAACGCCCCGGCTGTGTTCCAAGCGCTCATAAACGATGTGCTTAGGGATATGCTTAACATTTTCGTGTTTGTTTACTTGGATGACATCCTCATCTTTTCGAGCTCCCTTCAAGAACACACTAAGCATGTCAGACAAGTGCTCAAACGCCTCCTAGACAGCCATTTGTACGTTAAGCCGGAAAAGTGTGAATTCCATTCCTCTCGAGTACAGTTCCTGGGATTTGTAGTGGAACCCGGTCGAGTCCAGATGGACCCCAAGAAGGTAGGGGCGGTAGCAGATTGGCCCACCCCCAAGTCCGTTAAGGAAGTTCAGCGTTTCCTGGGCTTCACTAACTTCTACCGCAAGTTCATCAAGAACTTCAGCTCGGTGGCAGCCCCTCTCTCAGCTTTAACCAAGGGTGGCAACACAAGGTTTCTGTGGGGAAGAGAAGCTGAGACGGCCTTCCAAGGACTCAAGCAGCGCATCCTCTCTGCTCCCATCCTGACACTACCGACGGCGGATGAACCTTTTGTGGTGGAGGTAGACGCATCAGAGGTTGGTGTTGGAGCTGTCCTGTCTCAGAGGGGTGAAGACAAGAGGCTTCATCCTTGCGCCTTCTTCTCTCACCGGCTTACCCCGGCCGAGAGGAATTACGATGTGGGGGATCGTGAACTCCTAGCGGTTAAGATGGCATTGAAGGAATGGAGACACTGGCTCGAGGGGGCTTCTCAACCGTTTCAAGTGCTTACGGACCACAAAAATCTTGAGTATATCCAGCAGGCGAAGCGGTTGAACTCCAGACAAGCTCGATGGTCTCTTTTCTTCAGCCGATTCCAGTTTATTCTCACCTATAGACCCGGGTCGAAGAATCTCAAACCGGATGCCTTGTCACGAGTCTACTCTCCTGCCATTCGAGAAGATACTGACATGACTGTTCTTCCTGCCGCTAAGATCGTGGCTCCGATCTCGTGGCAAGTGGAGGATACCGTGAAACAAGCTCAAGCCATCGAACCGGGCCCTGGAGGAGGTCCTGCTAATCGGTTGTTTGTTCCCAAGGCAGCAAGGTCCCAAGTCCTTCTGTGGGGGCACTCCTCTCGCCTCACCTGTCACCCGGGCATAGGTCGCACCTTGGAGTTCATCCAGCGTAAGTTCTGGTGGCCCACCATAAAAGAAGACGTTGCCACTTTCGTCAAGGCCTGTTCCGTGTGCTGCCAGGGCAAATCTTCTCACCTCCGCCCTCAAGGACTCCTTCACCCTTTATCTATTCCCCACCGACCCTGGTCCCATATCTCGCTGGACTTTATTACTGGCCTTCCTCCGTCCCATGGTAATACTACGATCCTAGTCATCATCGACAGGTTTTCTAAGGCGGCCAGGTTTGTTCCCTTGACCAAATTACCTTCTGCCAAGGAAACAGCTGAGTTGGTGATTAACCATGTGTTCCGAGTCTTTGGCATCCCGCAAGATATGGTTTCCGACAGAGGTCCCCAGTTCGCCTCAAGGTTTTGGAAGGCCTTCTGCCAACTCATAGGGGCCACGGCCAGTTTATCTTCAGGGTACCATCCGGAGTCCAACGGCCAAACTGAGAGGATGAATCAGGAGCTGGAAACCACCCTCAGATGTATGGTTTCCAACAACCCATCCACATGGTCATCCTTCATTGTTTGGGCTGAGTACGCGCACAACACCTTGTGCTCCTCCTCCACTGGTATATCCCCGCACGAGTGTCAGTTTGGCTATGCTCCTCTATTGTTCCCGGACCAGGAGGCAGAAGTCAGAGTGCCTTCAGCCTCGAGGTTCATCAGACGCTGTCGGCTTACGCGGAAGAAGGCCCGTCTTAATCTTCTGCGTTCCTCACAGCAGTACCAACGACAAGCCAACAGACGTCGCCGTCCCGGTCCTACCCTGTACCCCGGCCAGAGAGTATGGCTCTCAACAAAAAACTTACCGCTACGGGTGGAGTCTCGCAAGCTGTCCCAGAGATTCATCGGACCCTTTAAGATTGCCAGGAGAGTCAATCCCGTTACTTTTCGCCTGCACTTACCCAGATCCCTTAAAATCAATCCCACATTTCACATTTCTTTATTAAAACCTGTTGTTTTTTCTCCCCTTATTCCGGCAGGCAGACCTCCGCCCCGTGTCATCGGAGGCCAGTCGGCTTATACCGTCCACCGGATACTGGACTCCCGCCGGGTGCAGCGGTCCTGGCAGTATCTGGTGGACTGGGAAGGCTACGGTCCCGAGGAGCGCTCCTGGGTTCCTGCCAAGGACATACTGGACCCTGACCTCATTCGTCAGTTCAGGGCCCTCCACCCTGAGAAGGCTGGTAGGAACGTCAGGAGCCGTTCCTAGGAGGGGGATTCTGTCAGGTTTTGGCCAGGACTGTTCTGTTTTTTTGTCACTAGATGTCCCCATTGCACCTTTTTTGTACCTTTTGTTTTTGCCCTTGCTCTAATTATTGTTTGCACCTGTATGTCGTTCCCTTGTTAGTATTTAATCCCTGTGTGTTCCTCAGTTATTTGCTCAGTGTTTGTATGTTAGCACCCAGCCCCAGCCCAAGCCATGTTGTGAACATATATTTTTCTCTTGTTGGATTCTTGAGGTTCTCTGGGGTTCTCTGGTTTTGTTCTTTTGTATTTTGGATTAGTCTTTTGAGGTTTGTTTTTCCCTTGCTGTTTTTACCACTTTGTGGATTTTCTTTGTATTTTGGAAGATATCTATTTTTTTATTAAACCACCATCTCTAGTACTGCTGTGTCTGCCTCATCTTCTGGGTTCTGCCGATTTAGTGACTGTTTCTCGCACCGGGTCCTGACATACTGAATGTTAGTATTTCGTGGCCTATAGCAGCACGCCAAACAAAGAGGTTTTAGATGAGGCAGGTACACGTGCAACCACAACACTTTAACAGCATTAGACATGATGTCCTCTCTAAGCTCACAGGAATATGGCTCTGAACATAAACAGCAACACCTCCCCTATAGGCATTCCTGTCTCTTCTGTAGCTATGATGTCCCTGTATTGCTACTGCTGTATCATCAAAGGAATTATCTAAGTGAGTCTCAGAAATGGCCAATATATGAATGTCACCTGATTTTAGCAAGTTATTGATTTCATGAACCTTATTTTTAAGGCTCCATATATTAATATGGGATATTTTTAGCCCTTTCCTGGGTAGCTTATTGGAGATAAAGATTTTTTTTTTTTAAACACACAAATCCTGACAAGAACATTGTAACGCTGGTGGAGTACAGGGCAGGTTGCAGGGCAGATGGAAACAGAAACAAACAGCAAGGATTTAGACAGCCACAAGCCCGGGACAATCCGTGGTCCCAGCCACAAGGGTTAACCGCGTCACAGGCTGTGTTCAAGCTTTCGGGAAAACTTGATGGCTTGATAGCTAGTTAGCAGCTAGGCTAGTTAGCAGCTAGTCTAGTCAGCAACTAGGCTAGTTACTCTTTTTTCAACACTTTCAGAGACTTTCAAAACAACAAACCGAGCTCTCCCTCGTTCCGCGTTCAGCACGTGTCGCCTCACATTGAATAGATGGAGAAACAGTTTTTGAGGGATCCAAACTAGCATACAGTGAGTCAATATAGAGTTGGACACACAAATTAACCATTTCTGGATGATGAATTTGTTTTAGTAAACGCTTGGTCCATATTTTTCTGGATGGTGAATTTGTATTGTTGGTCCTAAGAGGTTGGTTTCTAAGGAGTTGGCCCTAAAGGGTTGGTTTCTAAGGGGTTGGTTTCTAAGTGGTTTGTCCTAAAGGGTTGGTCCTAAAGGGTTGGTTTCTAAGTGGTTGGTCCAAAGAGGTTGGTTTCTAAAGGGTTGGTTTCTAAGGAGTTGGTTTCTAAGGGGTTGGTTCTAAAGGGTTGGTTTCTAAGGGATTGGTTTCTAAGGGGTTTGTCCTAAAGGGTTGGTTTCTAAAGGGTTGGTTTCTAAGGGGTTGGTTTCTAAGGGGTTGGTTTCTAAGGGGTTGGTTTCTAAAGGGTTGGTTTTTAAGGGGTTGGTCCTAAAGGGTTGGTTTCTAAAGGGTTGGTTTCTAAAGGGTTGATTTCTAAGGGGTTGGTTTCTAAGGGGTTGATTTCTAAGGGGTTGATTTCTAAGGGGTTGGTTTCTAAGGGGTTGGTTTCTAAAGGGTTGGTTTCTAAAGGGTTGGTTTCTAAGGGGTTGGTTTCTAAGGGGTTGGTTTCTAAAGGGTTGGTTTCTAAAGGGTTGGTTTCTAAGGGGTTGGTTTCTAAAGGGTTGGTTTCTAAAGGGTTGGTTTCTAAAGGGTTGGTTTCTAAAGGGTTGGTTTCTAAAGGGTTGGTTTCTAAGTTGGTTTCTAAGGGGTTGGTTTCTAAAGGGTTGGTTTCTAAAGGGTTGGTTTCTAAAGGGTTGGTCCTAAGAGGTTGGTTTCTAAGGGGTTGGTTTCTAAAGGGTTGGTTTCTAAAGGGTTGATTTCTAAGGGGTTGGTTTCTAAAGGGTTGGTTTCTAAGTTGGTTTCTAAGGGGTTGGTTTCTAAAGGGTTGGTTTCTAAAGGGTTGGTTTCTAAAGGGTTGGTCCTAAGAGGTTGGTTTCTAAGGGGTTGGTTTCTAAAGGGTTGGTTTCTAAAGGGTTGATTTCTAAGGGGTTGGTTTCTAAGGGGTTGATTTCTAAGGGGTTGATTTCTAAGGGGTTGGTTTCTAAGGGGTTGATTTCTAAAGGGTTGGTTTCTAAGGGGTTGATTTCTAAGGGGTTGGTTTCTAAAGGGTTGGTTTCTAAGGGGTTGGTTTCTAAAGGGTTGGTTTCTAAAGGGTTGGTTTCTAAGGGGTTGGTTTCTAAAGGGTTGGTTTCTAAAGGGTTGGTTTCTAAGTTGGTTTCTAAGGGGTTGGTTTCTAAAGGGTTGGTTTCTAAAGGGTTGGTCCTAAGAGGTTGGTTTCTAAGGGGTTGGTTTCTAAAGGGTTGGTTTCTAAGTTGGTTTCTAAGGGGTTGGTTTCTAAAGGGTTGGTTTCTAAAGGGTTGGTTTCTAAGGGGTTGGTCCTAAGAGGTTGGTTTCTAAGGGGTTGGTTTCTAAGGGGTTGGTTTCTAAGGGGTTGGTTTCTAAGAGGTTGGTTTCTATGGGGTTGGTTTCTAAAGGGTTGGTTTCTAAGGGGTTGGTTTCTAAGGGGTTGGTTTCTAAGGGGTTGGTTTCTAAGGGGTTGGTTTCTAAGGGGTTGGTTTCTATGGGGTTGGTTTCTAAAGGGTTGGTTTCTAAGGGGTTGGTTTCTAAGGGGTTGGTTTCTAAAGGGTTGGTTTCTAAGGGGTTGGTTTCTAAGGGGTTGGTTTCTATGGGGTTGGTTTCTAAAGGGTTGGTTTCTAAGGGGTTGGTTTCTAAGGGGTTGGTCTTAGGGGTGGTCCATACTGGTCCATACTGATGACAATCTTCTAGGCCTTGCTCAAACCGTTTTAAAGCTTCAGTCTGTAATTCAAACAACAACAAAGCAGCCACTCCACCACTTTTTGGATTTATCAATCCCGGACTTCCCCTTTAATGTTTACCAACCACAGGACAGGGCAGGAATCCGTTGTTCTGATGCTAGATAACAGATGTTTGGTCTGGTACTGTTACATAAAGCCTTATCTCTGCCAGGAATGTTCCCTGTCCCACTCCATCCCAACTCCTGTAGCTAATCTGGTGTGTTGTTGAAGGTGCTTATTTCCCAAGAGGAATTCACAGGACGATTAGGCAGGAATTATCTCGAACTAAACACATGCTCACAAGCGCACATGCACAGACTGTCTTCCAGTATGATGATGGGCCTGTGTTCGCTCTCCAGCTCTAGAGTGGCAGACTCCAGAAACATGGAGATATGAGCAGATTATTGGAAATACAGTGATGAGTTTCAGAGGGGACCTGATCCTAGATCAACACTCCTACTGAGACTCTTTATGACCTGATCCTAGATCAACACTCGCACTGAGACTCTGTATGAATACCAGTCCTCAACGAGCAGGTGTACAGGTGCTTAGCCACTACGCTATGAGGGAGGTCCTTTCGTAAAAATCTCCCTGAAAAGCATCCAGAAGAGACAGACACATGTTTCTCTACTACCTTACAGAGGACTCTAGTAGCAGGGGGAGAGGCAAGAGCTGTAATAGGGCTACTACCTTACAGAGGACTCTAGTAGCAGGGGGAGAGGCAAGAACTGTAATAGGGCTACTACCTTACAGAGGACTCTAGTAGCAGGGGGAGAGGCAAGAGCTGTAATAGGGCTACTACCTTACAGAGGACTCTAGTAGCAGGGGGAGAGGCAAGAGCTGTAATAGGGCTACTACCTTACAGAGGACTCTAGTAGCAGGGGGAGAGGCAAGAGCTGTAATAGGGCTACTACCTTACAGAGGACTCTAGTAGCAGGGGGAGAGGCAAGAGCTGTAATAGGGCTACTACCTTACAGAGGACTCTAGTAGCAGGGGGAGAGGCAAGAGCTGTAATAGGGCTACTACCTTACAGAGGACTCTAGTAGCAGGGGGAGAGGCAAGAACTGTAATAGGGCTACTACCTTACAGAGGACTCTAGTAGCAGGGGGAGAGGCAAGAACTGTAATAGGGCTACTACCTTACAGAGGACTCTAGTAGCAGGGGGAGAGGCAAGAGCTGTAATAGGGCTACTACCTTACAGAGGACTCTAGTAGCAGGGGGAGAGGCAAGAGCTGTAATAGGGCTACTACCTTACAGAGGACTCTAGTAGCAGGGGGAGAGGCAAGAACTGTAATAGGGCTACTACCTTACAGAGGACTCTAGTAGCAGGGGGAGAGGCAAGAGCTGTAATAGGGCTACTACCTTACAGAGGACTCTAGTAGCAGGGGGAGAGGCAAGAACTGTAATAGGGCTACTACCTTACAGAGGACTCTAGTAGCAGGGGGAGAGGCAAGAGCTGTAATAGGGCTACTACCTTACAGAGGACTCTAGTAGCAGGGGGAGAGGCAAGAGCTGTAATAGGGCTACTACCTTACAGAGGACTCTAGTAGCAGGGGGAGAGGCAAGAACTGTAATAGGGCTACTACCTTACAGAGGACTCTAGTAGCAGGGGGAGAGGCAAGAACTGTAATAGGGCTACTACCTTACAGAGGACTCTAGTAGCAGGGGGAGAGGCAAGAGCTGTAATAGGGCTACTACCTTACAGAGGACTCTAGTAGCAGGGGGAGAGGCAAGAGCTGTAATAGGGCTACTACCTTACAGAGGACTCTAGTAGCAGGGGGAGAGGCAAGAGCTGTAATAGGGCTACTACCTTACAGAGGACTCTAGTAGCAGGGGGAGAGGCAAGAACTGTAATAGGGCTACTACCTTACAGAGGACTCTAGTAGCAGGGGGAGAGGCAAGAGCTGTAATAGGGCTACTACCTAGACCTGAGACTCCCTCCCTGTAGCGGTTACACACACACACACACACACACACACACACACACACACACACACACACACACACACACACACACACACACACACACACACACACACACACACACACACACACACATAAATAGCCCATCCAACTACCTCATCCCCATACTGTTATTTATTTATTTGCTCCTTTGCACCCCAGTATCTCTACTTGCACATTAATCTTCTGCATATCTATCACTCCGGTGTTTAATTGCTATATTGTAATTATTTCGCCACTATGGCCTGTTTATTGCCTTACCTCCCTTATCTTACCTCATTTGCACACACTGTATATAGACTTTTTCTATTGTATTAATGATTGTATGTTTGTTTATTCCATGTGTAACTCTGTGTTGTTGTTTGTGTCACACTGCTTTGCTTTATCTTGGCCAGGTCACAGTTGTAAATGAGAACTTGTTCTCAACTAGCCTACCTGGTTAAATAAAGGTGAAATAAAAAATAATAATAAAACACACACACACAACACCAAACAGCCCAGTATGATAAAGAAACCAAACAAGAACCAAAAAAACACCATGATATCACTGCTGCCTGACAGTTGTAAAAACCTAATGACCACAGTAACAAGACAAACAGCAACTGCAGAGGAGAGGAGAGGAGAGGAGAGGAGAGGAGAGGAGAGGAGAGGAGAGGAGAGGAGAGGAGAGGAGAGGAGAGGAGAGGAGGATAGAAGAAGAGGAGGGGATAGGAGGAGAGGAGAGGAGGAGGGGAGGAGAGGAGGGGATAGGAGGAGAGGAGAGGAGGAGGGGAGGAGAGGAGGAGGGGATAGGAGGAGAGGAGGAGGGGAGGAGAGGAGGAGGGGGATAGAAGGAGAGGAGGGGATAGGAGGGGAGGGGAGGAAAGGAGAGGAGGAGGGGGATAGAAGGAGAGGGGATAGGAGGAGAGGAGAGGAGGAGGGGGATAGAAGGAGAGGAGGGGATAGGAGGAGAGGAGAGGAGGAGGGGAGGAGGAGAGGACAGGAGGAGGGGGATAGAAGGAGAGGAGGGGATAGGGGGAGAGGAGGGAATAGGAGGAGAGGAGAGGAGGAGGGAAGGAGGAGAGGAGAGGAGGAGGGAAGGAGGAGAGGAGAGGAGGAGGGGGATAGAAGGAGAGGAGGGGATAGGAGGAGAGGAGGAGGGGAGGAGGAGGTAAACAGCCTTCCTAAACTACACTGAGAGACCACAGGTAGGTAAACAGGCAGCCCACCACAAATTTCACGGGTAAACTTGTATAGAATGTGCTCTTCTTGGGCGTTTAGGCAAGAGGATATATTTGCAGAGATGATCTGTGGGCCAACGTACACAAAGACACCAGCCTCTATTGACCGTGTGTCTTCAGAGCATCATGTTCGGTTTCACAGCTACTGGTTTGGCATCGTCATCAAAGCAGACACTTCAGACGAGTGGACGCATGGACAGATGGAAGAGAGTCACATTTCTGTGTTCTGGGTAGATGCACGTTGATATTTGTCAATCGTTTGAGACAGACAGTTTCCAGACAGATAGCTTTCCCACGGCTTCTGGCAAGGCCGGAAATAAAACAGTCAGAAAATCATAAGTAAACCGTGTGGGTCTACTCTGCTTCCTGGAGCTGAAGAAGCCGCAACTCTCTGAGCTTCATTTACATTTACATTTACATTTACATTTTAGTCATTTAGCAGACGCTCTTATCCAGAGCGACTTACAGTAGAGTGCATACATTTTATTACATTTTTTATTTATTTTTTCATGAAGAAAACACAATGTTTTCTTCATGAAAACACAATGGAATCACCATTGTCCATCCAGACCACTACAGCCTGTCTGGTGTTTATCCAGACCACTACAGCCTGCCTGGTGTTTATCCAGACCACTACAGCCTGCCTGGTGTTTATCCAGACCACTACAGCCTGCCTGGTGTTTATCCAGACCACTACAGCCTGCCTGGTGTTTATCCAGACCACTACAGCCTGCCTGGTGTTTATCCAGACCACTACAGCCTGCCTGGTGTTTATCCAGACCACTACAGCCTGCCTGGTGTTAATCCAGACCACTACAACCTGTCTGGTGTTTATCCAGACCACTACAGCCTGCCTGGTGTTTATCCAGACCACTACAGCCTGCCTGGTGTCCATCCAGACCACTACAGCCTGCCTGGTGTTAATCCAGACCACTACAGCCTGTCTGGTGTTTATCCAGACCACTACAGCCTGCCTGGTGTTTATCCAGACCACTACAGCCTGCCTGGTGTTTATCCAGACCACTACAGCCTGTCTGGTGTTTATCCAGACCACTACAGCCTGCCTGGTGTTTATCCAGACCACTACAGCCTGCCTGGTGTTTATCCAGAACAATACAGTCTGCCTGGTGTTTATCCAGACCACTACAGCCTGCCTGGTGTTTATCCAGACCACTACAGCCTAACTGGAGTTTATCCAGAACAATACAGCCTGCCTGGTGTTTATCCAGACCACTACAGCCTGCCTGGTGTTTATCCAGACCACTACAGCCTGCCTGGAGTTTATCCAGAACAATACAGTCTGCCTGGTGTTTATCCAGACCACTACAGCCTGCCTGGTGTTTATCCAGACCACTACAGCCTGCCTGAAGTTTATCCAGAACAATACAGCCTGCCTGGTGTTTATCCAGACCACTACAGTCTGTCTGGTGTTTATCCAGACCACTACAGCCTGCCTGGAGTTTATAAAGAACAGTCTCCCTGGTGTTCAACCTTCCCATGGTTCTCATGTTCTCATGTTACCCCACTCCTTCACACTCTCTACTGACTTCCAGAGGAACTGCCCCTCCCTACCTTCAGGCTGTGTTCAAACCCTACACCCCAACCCGAGCACTCTGTTCAGTCACCTCTGGTCTCTTAGACGTCCCACCCAGCTTAGCTCCCGCAGGTTAGCTGTCTAGTTCAGTCTAGTCAAAGTTATTCTCTGTCCTGACACCCCAATGGTGGAACCAGCTTTCCTCTGAAACTAGGACAGCAGAGTCCCTGTCCATCTTCCCCCTGAAACTAGGACAGCAGAGTCCCTGGCCATCTTCCCCCTGAAACTAGGACAGCAGAGTCCCTGGCCATCTTCCCCCTGAATCTAGGACAGCAGAGACCCTGGCCATCTTCCCCCTGAAACTAGGACAGCAGTGTCCCTGGCCATCTTCCCCCTGAAGCTAGGACAGCAGAGTCCCTGGCCATCTTCCCCCTGAAACTAGGACAGCAGAGACCCTGGCCATCTTCCCCCTGAAACTAGGACAGCAGAGTCCCTGGCCATCTTCCCCCTGAAACTAGGACAGCAGTGTCCCTGGCCATCTTCCCCCTGAAGCTAGGACAGCAGAGTCCCTGGCCATCTTCCCCCTGAAACTAGGACAGCAGAGACCCTGGCCATCTTCCCCCTGAAACTAGGACAGCAGAGACCCTGGCCATCTTCCCCCTGAAACTAGGACAGCAGAGTCCCTGCCCATCTTCCCCCTGAAACTAGGACAGCAGAGTCCCTGCCCATCTTCCCCCTGAAACTAGGACAGCAGAGACCCTGCCCATCTTCCCCCTGAAACTAGGACAGCAGAGACCCTGGCCATCTTCCCTTAAATTCATCAAATAATTTTTTTAATACACATTTTAAAAAAATCGTACTAGCTCTGACTTTGTTGATAACTACTTTATTGAGGGAAAATGTACTTGCTATGCTTGTGATATGTGTTTGTCTCACCTAGCTATCTAAGATGAATGCACTAACTTTAAGTCGCTCTGGATAAGAGTGTCTGCTAAATGACTGAAATGTACCTTGGGTGTCGGGTTTCCAAGCCGTGAGGTTACAGCTGTGAGATACAGATATGATATGGATTCCCTCCTTTCATTTAATTCATCATTATACAATAGGAAACCAGGACCAGAAACCAGAAACCTGGACCAGAAACCAAAAACCAGGACCAGAAACTAGGACCAGAAACCAGGACCAGAAACCAAAAACCAGGACCAGAAACTAGGAACAGAAACCAGGACCAGAAACCAGGAACAGAAACCAGGAACAGAAACCAGGACCAGAAACCAGGACCAGAAACCAGGACCAGAAACCAGGACCAAAAACCAGGACCAGAAACCAGAACCAGGACCAAAAACCAGGACCAGAAACCAGAAACCAGGACCAGAAACCAGGCTGCTCTGTGTCTCTGCCAGGATATGTTATTCAGGAATCAGACCTTCCCCCTGGTGATCCTGCTAAATATCTGTTCCTCTGTTGGATATGAGGTGAGCAAATGCATCTGTCTTGGCCCAGGTGTACAGGGGTCTAATACTAATTGTGGTTCTTTGTGTCTCTAGAATATTCATGTCTCCCTTTGACATCAATGCAGGATTAATACGAAAATGTACACAGATCTGATTTAGTTAGGCTTTGGCTCCAAACTATCCCTGGGTCGAACTGTCCTGGTGCTTTATTATCATGGCTTGTAGTGACCTTTTGATTTACCAGTGCAGACAAACCAAAAACATACTGACATCTTTTCTCAACAAATCAACATGATGAACTCGAAGCAAAAAAATGAATAGAACTCAATTCATATAGTAGTTGTTTGTGTCTCGGGCAGCTTAGAGAAGATAGCACCTCTGTTCCATAGGCCCTGGGGGTGAAGTAGCAGTTTAGAGAAGATAGCACCTCTGTTCCATAGGCCCTGGGGGTGAAGTAGCAGTTTAGAGAAGATAGCACCTCTGTTCCATAGGCCCTTGGTGAAGTAGCAGTTTAGAGAAGATAGCACCTCTGTTCCATAGGCCCTGGGTGAAGTAGCAGTTTAGAGAAGATAGCACCTCTGTTCCATAGGCCCTGGGTGAAGTATCAGTTAGAGAAGATAGCACCTCTGTTCCATAGGCCCTGGGTGAAGTAGCAGTTTAGAGAAGATAGCACCTCTGTTCCATAGGCCCTGGGTGAAGTAGCAGTTTAGAGAAGATAGCACCTCTGTTCCATAGGCCCTGGGTGAAGTAGCAGTTTAGAGAAGATAGCACCTCTGTTCCATAGGCCCTGGGTGAAGTAGCAGTTAGAGAAGATAGCACCTCTGTTCCATAGGCCCTGGGGGTGAAGTAGCAGTTAGAGAAGATAGCACCTCTGTTCCATAGGCCTTGGGGTGAAGTAGCAGTTAGAGAAGATAGCACCTCTGTTCCATAGGCCCTGGGTGAAGTAGCAGTTTAGAGAAGATAGCACCTCTGTTCCATAGGCCTTGGGGTGAAGTAGCAGTTAGAGAAGATAGCACCTCTGTTCCATAGGCCCTTGGGGTGAAGTAGCAGTTAGCTATGGTGTTCACTTTAGCACCGTCTCCATTCAGACTTCTTCTGACCCAAATTATACACAGCAATCCTACTGCACTGCCTCCAAGCATCGCGTCAGACTCAAAGATTAACATTTCATGAGAAGTTCTAGAGAAGAAAAAAAAAACGGAGGATTTTTTTGGCTTTAGAAAGAGTTGGAAGAGTTTACAGCACGGGATAAACATGACTGGATAACATGTTAATCTGCTCAACATGTTAAATCGCCTCCATTTAGAGGTTTTAAACAAAACAAGCACTTCTTTCTGTCCGTTCCCACGCCGGGGTACTAATGTACAAGCTGTCTAATACCGTGTGAGGCTGGGCCTGCATCAAAAAACGGCAGCCTGCTCCCTATATACTGGTCGTGCACAACGAGTAACCCACGGTTACGGATGAAGACCGTCACGAAAATAAAATAACCTACATAACCGTTTAAAAGTATATTAATTAACACGCATGCTTCGTTTGTAAATTATGTCTGAATGTTGGACTGTCACCTGTCTATCTGTAAATTATGTCTGAATGTTGGACTGTCACCTGTCTATCTGTAAATGATGTCTGAGTGTTGGAGTGTACCTCTGGCTATCTCTAAATGATGTCTGAGTCCTTCCACCACTGCAGAAGGTAAACAGCATAGTGGGTACATTTCTGCAAACTAAGAGCGTTGAAGCGTGAGGCTCAACTTGTCCTCTGTTTTGGTGCCCTGGCAACCACGCTGTAACCGCGTAAAACCAACCCGTGCACATGCGCAGATACTGTGTGTGGCTGTGTGACAGCGGAGTCCTGCATCTCGCTCATCTCAATATCTCCGGCGCTGTTAGCGTCAACGTCATTTCACTGAGTCTACCTTTAACAATGTGATGAGACTTTGTTGCTCCTTGCTGAAGCTGTTGTTACTCCCTGCAATGCAGCAGCACTCATATGACTGGTAAATAGAATGAATAGAACAGGTTTGGAACCTGTAACCCTGGTAATATGACTGGTAAATAGAATGAATAGAACAGGTTTGGAACCTCTAACCCTGGTAATATGACTGGTAAATAGAATGAATAGAACAGGCTTGGAACCTCTAACCCTGGTAATATGACTGGTAAATAGAATGAATAGAACAGGCTTGGAACCTCTAACCCTGGTAATATGACTGGTAAATAGAATGAATAGAACAGGTTTGGAACCTGTAACCCTGGTAATATGACTGGTAAATAGAATGAATAGAACAGGTTTGGAACCTCTAACCCTGGTAATATGACTGGTAAATAGAATGAATAGAACAGGTTTGGAACCTCTAACCCTGGTAATATGACTGGTAAATAGAATGAATAGAACAGGTTTGGAACCTCTAACCCTGGTAATATGACTGGTAAATAGAATGAATAGAACAGGCTTGGAACCTGTAACCCTGGTAATATGACTGGTAAATAGAATGAATAGAACAGGCTTGGAACCTGTAACCCTGGTAATATGACTGGTAAATAGAATGAATAGAACAGGCTTGGAACCTCTAACCCTGGTAATATGACTGGTAAATAGAATGAATAGAACAGGCTTGGAACCTGTAACCCTGGTAATATGACTGGTAAATAGAATGAATAGAACAGGCTTGGAACCTGTAACCCTGGTAATATGACTGGTAAATAGAATGAATAGAACAGGCTTGGAACCTGTAACCCTGGTAATATGACTGGTAAATAGAATGAATAGAACAGGCTTGGAACCTGTAACCCTGGTAATATGACTGGTAAATAGAATGAATAGAACAGGCTTGGAACCTCTAACCCTGGTAATATGACTGGTAAATAGAATGAATAGAACAGGCTTGGAACCTGTAACCCTGGTAATATGACTGGTAAATAGAATGAATAGAACAGGCTTGGAACCTGTAACCCTGGTAATATGACTGGTAAATAGAATGAATAGAACAGGCTTGGAACCTGTAACCCTGGTAATATGACTGGTAAATAGAATGAATAGAACAGGTTTGGTACCTGTAACCCTGGTAATATGAATGGTAAATAGAATGAATAGAACAGGCTTGGAACCTCTAACCCTGGTAATATGACTGGTAAATAGAATGAATAGAACAGGCTTGGAACCTGTAACCCTGGTAATATGACTGGTAAATAGAATGAATAGAACAGGCTTGGAACCTGTAACCCTGGTAATATGACTGGTAAATAGAATGAATAGAACAGGCTTGGAACCTGTAACCCTGGTAATATGACTGGTAAATAGAATGAATAGAACAGGTTTGGAACCTCTAACCCTGGTAATATGACTGGTAAATAGAACAGGCTTGGAACCTGTAACCCTGGTAATATGACTGGTAAATAGAATGAATAGAACAGGTTTGGAACCTCTAACCCTGGTAATATGACTGGTAAATAGAATGAATAGAACAGGCTTGGAACCTGTAACCCTGGTAATATGACTGGTAAATAGAATGAATAGAACAGGCTTGGAACCTGTAACCCTGGTAATATGACTGGTAAATAGAACAGGTTTGGAACCTCTAACCCTGGTAATATGACTGGTAAATAGAATGAATAGAACAGGCTTGGAACCTCTAACCCTGGTAATATGACTGGTAAATAGAATGAATAGAACAGGCTTGGAACCTCTAACCCTGGTAATATGACTGGTAAATAGAATGAATAGAACAGGTTTGGAACCTCTAACCCTGGTAATATGACTGGTAAATAGAATGAATAGAACAGGCTTGGTACCTGTAACCCTGGTAATATGACTGGTAAATAGAATGAATAGAACAGGTTTGGAACCTCTAACCCTGGTAATATGACTGGTAAATAGAACAGGCTTGGAACCTGTAACCCTGGTAATATGACTGGTAAATAGAATGAATAGAACAGGTTTGGAACCTCTAACCCTGGTAATATGACTGGTAAATAGAATGAATAGAACAGGCTTGGAACCTGTAACCCTGGTAATATGACTGGTAAATAGAATGAATAGAACAGGCTTGGAACCTGTAACCCTGGTAATATGACTGGTAAATAGAACAGGTTTGGAACCTCTAACCCTGGTAATATGACTGGTAAATAGAATGAATAGAACAGGCTTGGAACCTCTAACCCTGGTAATATGACTGGTAAATAGAATGAATAGAACAGGCTTGGAACCTCTAACCCTGGTAATATGACTGGTAAATAGAATGAATAGAACAGGTTTGGAACCTCTAACCCTGGTAATATGACTG
>NC_092104.1:2961516-3016516 GCF_045679555.1 Salvelinus alpinus | reverse complement strand
CAACAGGAGCCATGCTGAGGCAGTAAGGAGGTTTGAAGTGACAACAGGAGCCATGCTGAGGCAGTAAGGAGGTTTGAAGTGACAACAGCAGCCATGCTGAGGCAGTAAGGAGGTTTGAAGTGACAACAGGAGCCATGTTGAAGCAGTAAGGAAATTTGAAGTGACTATTAGAACCATGCTGAGGCAGTAAGGAGGTTTGAAGTGACAACAGGAGCCATGCTGAGGCAGTAAGGAGGTTTGAAGAGACCATTGGAGCCATGCTGAGGCAGTAAGGAGGCTTGAAGTGACCATTGGAGCCATGCTGAGGCAGTAAGGAGGTTTGAAGTGACAACAGGAGCCATGCTGAGGCAGTAAGGAGGTTTGAAGTGACAACAGGAGCCATGCTGAGGCAGTAAGGAGGTTTGAAGTGACAACAGGAGCCATGCTGAGGCAGTAAGGAGGTTTGAAGTGCCCATTGGAGCCATGATGAGGCAGTAAGGAGGTTTGAAGTGACTATTAGAGCCATGCTGAGGCAGTAAGGAGGTTTGAAGTGACAACAGGAGCCATGCTGAGGCAGTAAGGAGTTTTGAAATTACCATTGGAGCCATGTTGAGGCAGTAAGGAGGTTTGAAGTGACAACAGGAGCCATGTTGAGGCAGTAAGGAGGTTTGAAGTGACTATTGGAGCCATGCTGAGGCAGTAAGGAGGCTTGAAGTGACTATTAGAGCCATGATGAGGCAGTAAGGAGGTTTGAAGTGACTATTAGAGCCATGCTGAGGCAGTAAGGAGGTTTGAAGTGACAACAGGAGCCATGCTGAGGCAGTAAGGAGGTTTGAAGTGACAACAGGAGCCATGTTGAGGCAGTAAGGAGGTTTGAAGTGACTATTGGAGCCATGCTGAGGCAGTAAGGAGGCTTGAAGTGACAATCGGAGCCATGTTGAGGCAGTAAGGAGGTTTGAAGTGACTATTGGAGCCATGCTGAGGCAGTAAGGAGGCTTGAAGTGACAACAGGAGCCATGTTGAGCCAGTAAGGAGGTTTGAAGTGACTATTGGAGCCATGCTGAGGCAGTAAGGAGGTTTGAAGTGACAACAGGAGCCATGTTGAGGCAGTAAGGAGGTTTGAAGTGACCATTGGAGCCATGCTGAGGCAGTAAGGAGGTTTGAAGTGACCATTGGAGCCATGCTGAGGCAGTAAGGAGGTTTGAAGTGACAACAGGAGCCATGCTGAGGCAGTAAGGAGGTTTGAAGTGACTATTAGAGCCATGCTGAGGCAGTAAGGAGGTTTGAAGTGACCATTGGAGCCATGCTGAGGCAGTAAGGAGGTTTGAAGTGACCATTAGAGCCATGCTGAGGCAGTAAGGAGGTTTGAAGTGACTATTAGAGCCATGCTGAGGCAGTAAGGAGGTTTGAAGTGACAACAGGAGCCATGTTGAGGCAGTAAGGAGGTTTGAAGTGACCATTGGAGCCATGCTGAGGCAGTAAGGAGGTTTGAAGTGACCATTGGAGCCATGCTGAGGCAGTAAGGAGGTTTGAAGTGACAACAGGAGCCATGCTGAGGCAGTAAGGAGGTTTGAAGTGACTATTAGAGCCATGCTGAGGCAGTAAGGAGGTTTGAAGTGACCATTGGAGCCATGCTGAGGCAGTAAGGAGGTTTGAAGTGACCATTAGAGCCATGCTGAGGCAGTAAGGAGGTTTGAAGTGACTATTAGAGCCATGCTGAGGCAGTAAGGAGGTTTGAAGTGACAACAGGAGCCATGTTGAGGCAGTAAGGAGGTTTGAAGTGACCATTGGAGCCATGCTGAGGCAGTAAGGAGGTTTGAAGTGACCATTGGAGCCATGCTGAGGCAGTAAGGAGGTTTGAAGTGACAACAGGAGCCATGCTGAGGCAGTAAGGAGGTTTGAAGTGACTATTAGAGCCATGCTGAGGCAGTAAGGAGGTTTGAAGTGACCATTGGAGCCATGCTGAGGCAGTAAGGAGGTTTGAAGTGACCATTAGAGCCATGCTGAGGCAGTAAGGAGGTTTGAAGTGACTATTAGAGCCATGCTGAGTGAGACACAGTGGTGGATTTGTAACCAACAAAAAAATAACTCTGAATTATCAGAAGGACATCACTTGAGAAATAGCTTCTGTTGGTCGTTGGTCAAGCCAATAGGGTGGATTACATACACTTTCATTGTGTCCGTTGTTGACAGGATTGACATCCACAAAGCCATTCAATTAGAGAGAGAGAGAGAGAGAGAGAGAGAGAGAGAGAGAGAGAGAGAGAGAGAGAGAGAGAGAGAGAGAGAGAGAGAGAGAGAGAGAGAGAGAGAAACTAGAATGCTATTTGGCCCTAAACAGAGAGTACACAGTGGCAGAATACCTGACCACTGTGACTGACCCAAACTTAAGGAAAGCTTTGACTATGTACAGACTCAGTGAGCATAGCCTTGCTATTGAGAAAGTCCGCCGTAGGCAGACCTGGCTCTCAAGAGAAGACAAGCTATGTGCACACTGCCCACAAAATGAGGTGGAAACTGAGCTGCACTTCCTAACCTCCTGCCAAATGTATGACCATAGTAGAGACAGAGATTTCCTTCAGATTACACAGACCCACAAAGAATTTGAAAACAACTCACATTTGTATAAACTCCCAGTTAAATTAGGTGAAATGCCACAGTGTGCCATCACAGTAGCAAGATTTGTGACCTGTTGCCACAAGAAAAGTGGGTAACCAGTGAAGCACAAGCACCATTATAAATACAACCCATATTTATGTTGATTTATTTTCCCTTTTGCACTTGAACTATTGGCACATTGATATAACACATAATACGACATTTGAAATGTCTCTATTTCTTTGGAACCTTTGTGAGTAAAATTTGTTAATTTCTGATTGTTTATTTCACTTTTGTTTATTATCTATTTCACTTACTTTGGCAATGTCAACATATGTTACCCATGCCAATAAAGCCCATTGAATTGAGAGAGAGAGAGAGATCAGAGAGAGGAGTTAATGGTACCCACCATAGTATCCCCTCTAGGAAGGCAGCATTTGAACACCATTTGTCTGACTAGAAAGCAGACGACCAACGTTGCTGCCGCCAGAGTTAAAGATCTCCATGTTTGCTTAGAGCCTGTATCCTTCCTTCTCCATGGCCATTAGTAGGAAACACTTTGTAGAGCGAGTTAGTGAGTGGTGGGGCTTAGGGGGGAAACATAAAGCAAAAAGACAAGTTGGTCTGAAAATGCTTAAACAAATTATGATTGGTGATTGTATACTGAGGCAGTAAGGAGGTTTGAAGTGACAACAGGAGCCATGCTGAGGCAGTAAGGAGGTTTGAAGTGACCATTGGAGCCATGCTGAGGCAGTAAGGAGGTTTGAAGTGACAACAGGAGCCATGCTGAGGCAGTAAGGAGGTTTGAAGTGACCATTGGAGCCATGCTGAGGCAGTAAGGAGGTTTGAAGTGACAACAGGAGCCATACTGAGGCAGTAAGGAGGTTTGAAGTGACAACAGGGGCCATGCTGAGGCAGTAAGGAGGTTTGAAGTGACAACAGGAGCCATGCTGAGGCAGTAAGGAGGTTTGAAGTGACAACAGGAGCCATGCTGAGGCAGTAAGGAGGTTTGAAGTGACAACAGGAGCCATGCTGAGGCAGTAAGGAGGTTTGAAGTGACAACAGGAGCCATGCTGAGGCAGTAAGGAGGTTTGAATTGACAACAGGAGCCATGCTGAGGCAGTAAGGAGGTTTGAAGTGACAACAGGAGCCATGCTGAGGCAGTAAGGAGGTTTGAAGTGACAACAGCAGCCATGCTGAGGCAGTAAGGAGGTTTGAAGTGACAACAGGAGCCATGTTGAAGCAGTAAGGAAATTTGAAGTGACTATTAGAACCATGCTGAGGCAGTAAGGAGGTTTGAAGTGACAACAGGAGCCATGCTGAGGCAGTAAGGAGGTTTGAAGAGACCATTGGAGCCATGCTGAGGCAGTAAGGAGGCTTGAAGTGACCATTGGAGCCATGCTGAGGCAGTAAGGAGGTTTGAAGTGACAACAGGAGCCATGCTGAGGCAGTAAGGAGGTTTGAAGTGACAACAGGAGCCATGCTGAGGCAGTAAGGAGGTTTGAAGTGACAACAGGAGCCATGCTGAGGCAGTAAGGAGGTTTGAAGTGCCCATTGGAGCCATGATGAGGCAGTAAGGAGGTTTGAAGTGACTATTAGAGCCATGCTGAGGCAGTAAGGAGGTTTGAAGTGACAACAGGAGCCATGCTGAGGCAGTAAGGAGGTTTGAAATTACCATTGGAGCCATGTTGAGGCAGTAAGGAGGTTTGAAGTGACAACAGGAGCCATGTTGAGGCAGTAAGGAGGTTTGAAGTGACTATTGGAGCCATGCTGAGGCAGTAAGGAGGCTTGAAGTGACTATTAGAGCCATGATGAGGCAGTAAGGAGGTTTGAAGTGACTATTAGAGCCATGCTGAGGCAGTAAGGAGGTTTGAAGTGACAACAGGAGCCATGCTGAGGCAGTAAGGAGGTTTGAAGTGACAACAGGAGCCATGTTGAGGCAGTAAGGAGGTTTGAAGTGACTATTGGAGCCATGCTGAGGCAGTAAGGAGGCTTGAAGTGACAACAGGAGCCATGTTGAGGCAGTAAGGAGGTTTGAAGTGACTATTGGAGCCATGCTGAGGCAGTAAGGAGGCTTGAAGTGACAACAGGAGCCATGTTGAGCCAGTAAGGAGGTTTGAAGTGACTATTGGAGCCATGCTGAGGCAGTAAGGAGGTTTGAAGTGACAACAGGAGCCATGTTGAGGCAGTAAGGAGGTTTGAAGTGACCATTGGAGCCATGCTGAGGCAGTAAGGAGGTTTGAAGTGACCATTGGAGCCATGCTGAGGCAGTAAGGAGGTTTGAAGTGACAACAGGAGCCATGCTGAGGCAGTAAGGAGGTTTGAAGTGACTATTAGAGCCATGCTGAGGCAGTAAGGAGGTTTGAAGTGACCATTGGAGCCATGCTGAGGCAGTAAGGAGGTTTGAAGTGACCATTAGAGCCATGCTGAGGCAGTAAGGAGGTTTGAAGTGACTATTAGAGCCATGCTGAGGCAGTAAGGAGGTTTGAAGTGACAACAGGAGCCATGTTGAGGCAGTAAGGAGGTTTGAAGTGACCATTGGAGCCATGCTGAGGCAGTAAGGAGGTTTGAAGTGACCATTGGAGCCATGCTGAGGCAGTAAGGAGGTTTGAAGTGACAACAGGAGCCATGCTGAGGCAGTAAGGAGGTTTGAAGTGACTATTAGAGCCATGCTGAGGCAGTAAGGAGGTTTGAAGTGACCATTGGAGCCATGCTGAGGCAGTAAGGAGGTTTGAAGTGACCATTAGAGCCATGCTGAGGCAGTAAGGAGGTTTGAAGTGACTATTAGAGCCATGCTGAGTGAGACACAGTGGTGGATTTGTAACCAACAAAAAAATAACTCTGAATTATCAGAAGGACATCACTTGAGAAATAGCTTCTGTTGGTCGTTGGTCAAGCCAATAGGGTGGATTACATACACTTTCATTGTGTCCGTTGTTGACAGGATTGACATCCACAAAGCCATTCAATTAGAGAGAGAGAGAGAGAGAGAGAGAGAGAGAGAGAGAGAGAGAGAGAGAGAGAGAGAGAGAGAGAGAGAGAGAGAGAGAGAGAGAGAGAGAGAGAGAGAGAGAGGAAAAAAAACAGGAATACATTCCAAATGATACCCTGTTCCCTATGTGGTGCACTACATCTGACAAGGGGCCCATACGCTAGGGTGCTATTTGGGACGTTACAAGCTAGTCTCCAGCATTGGGTTGCAGAGCGTCATTTCAACATGGGAGTTTTGGGAACCACTGCGTGGTGATACGTCGGCACGTCCAACAGCAGGACAAGCTAATCGGCGTGCTGGCTAACACCATCACTTTACAGTCACGTTGAACAATAAAGATCATTGTTTTCTAATCCATTTTTGGATTAATAATTTCTGTTACATGTAAATACGTTTTATTTTTTATTCTTATAGGGTTAAAGCGATTTTTTTTTTTTTTTTGCATGTTGATAATGTTTGTTTATGTTGTTGTTATGGTCACAGGTGGCTGTTGCCCTTGCGTGTGTGAAGGGCACTAGCCCAGGGCTATTCAACAAGCAACCCGCGGTCCAGGGCTATTCAACAAGCAACCCGCGGTCCAGGGCTATTCAACAAGCAACCCACGGTCCAGGGCTATTCAACAAGCAACCCACGGCCCAGGGCTATTCAACAAGCAACCCACGGCCCAGGGCTATTCAACAAGCAACCCACGGCCCAGGGCTATTCAACAAGCAACCCACGGCCCAGGGCTATTCAACAAGCAACCCACGGCCCAGGGCTATTCAACAAGCAACCCACGGCCCAGGGCTATTCAACAAGCAACCCACGGTCCGGGGCTATTCAACAAGCAACCCACGGTCCAGGGCTATTCAACAAGCAACCCACGGTCCGGGGCTATTCAACAAGCAACCCACGGTCCAGGGCTATTCAACAAGCAACCCACGGTCCAGGGCTATTCAACAAGCAACCCACGGTCCAGGGCTATTCAACAAGCAACCCACGGTCCGGGGCTATTCAACAAGCAACCCACGGCCCAGGGCTATTCAACAAGCAACCCACGGTCCGGGGCTATTCAACAAGCAACCCACGGTCCAGGGCTATTCAACAAGCAACCCACGGTCCGGGGCTATTCAACAAGCAACCCACGGTCCAGGGCTATTCAACAAGCAACCCACGGTCCGGGGCTATTCAACAAGCAACCCACGGTCCAGGGCCCAGATTCACAAAACACTTCTTATATGTAAAAACAAGAAGTTCATGAGATAGTTCATGTGCACATTCCTCAACAATATCTTACGATTTTATGATTTTATTACTAACAAATATCTTCTTACAAATGTTGTTAAATTCCTTTCATAAGCTTTTTCTCTCACTGCTCTGGGTTTAAGACAAAGGTTTATCTTGGAATTAACAACATTTACAATGACTTTATTTTCAAGAATCTGATATCTTCGTAACTTTTTTGCTTAAGTAGAAACATAAGAAATAGCGCAACAAATGTTCCAAGAATCTTTTTGAGGAATAATAAAGAATTAACTTTCTTATTAAATCTATAGTTAAGGGAAAAAATTGCAGAAATGTCTTCTTAAAAAGGTTTTGTGAATCTGGGCCCAGATCCGGACCGTTTAACAATTTAGAATGGCCCTTTGATCAATTCTGAACATTATTTTTTTATTTTAGACAAAAACAAATCCTTGCAAAAATGCGATGTTTAGTGCCAAAAGGGAGCTTTCGTTCAATATTCTCCAATGGGGAGAATCTGTTTTCCTGTATATCCCCATTAGGTGCTGTCAATCAATATCACCCCACCTTTCCTGCCCTTTCACTGCAGATGAGATCACTATACTGCCTGATACACCAGAGCCTTTCACTGCAGATTAGATCACTTTACTGCCTGATACACCAGAGCCTTTCACTGCAGATGAGATCACTATACTGCCTGATACACCATAGCCTTTCACTGCAGATGAGATAACTATACTGCCTGATACACCAGAGCCTTTCACTGCAGATGAGATCACTTTACTGCCTGATACACCAGAGCCTTTCACTGCAGATGAGATCACTTTACTGCCTGATACACCAGAGCCTTTCACTGCAGATGAGATCACTTTACTGCCTGATACACCAGAGCCTTTCACTGCAGATGAGATCACTTTACTGCCTGATACACCAGAGCCTTTCACTGCAGATGAGATCACTTTACTGCCTGATACACCAGAGCCTTTCACTGCAGATGAGATCACTTTACTGCCTGATACACCAGAGCCTTTCACTGCAGATGAGATCACTTTACTGCCTGATACACCAGAGCCTTTCACTGCAGATGAGATCACTTTACTGCCTGATACACCAGAGCCTTTCACTGCAGATGAGATCACTATACTGCCTGATACACCAGAGCCTTTCACTGCAGATGAGATCACTATACTGCCTGATACACCAGAGCCTTTCACTGCAGATGAGATCACTTTACTGCCTGATACACCAGAGTGTGCGCTTAACTCAGCGGTGAGTTTAAAAACATAATGGACTCAGTTATGTCTATCATCAAACTTTATTCGATCAACGTCGCTTGTTTCGTAGTCTGTTGTGCACCCTGATCTACTTTACATAATGAGGTTCGGTGGCTAAGCAAGAGTTATAATGCCTGTGTGAGTTTAGGGAGAATAAAGCCATTTTGCTTTTCCCCCGCCACAAGAAAGCCAACACATATAGCGAAAATGTTTGACGAGGAGTTCGTATGAAATGTTTTGTTTTTTTAGTGATATTTTCAATAATTTGAATGGATTTAATTTGGGACTACAGGGGAGGAATTAAACAGTTATTGACATGATTGAAAACGGACTTCTTTTTTAAAAAATAACTGTCTTTTTGTCCTCTGATTTGAGCCCAAACAAAACGCTAAAATGTCGCTACACTGCGCAACTACATTCAGTCGTCATCAATACAGATCCGTCCCGTGATTTCGGAGTTTTTAGAAGAACGGAACACTAATTCTGGTACAACATTTGATGAGTTTTAAGTCCACACTGAGGTGGTGCAGTTTGTTATAGGGACCGGTTCTCTGCTGATGCGGAGGAAGTGAGACTTATTCGCAAAAACTATAGTCAACAGATATGCCATGTATACATTTTTTATAAGTGTAAAAATAAATTCAAAACAAGACAGAGAAAATAACGAAATGACAAAGATTTAGAAAATAGAACTGAATATGATGCTGGTCACCTGAGATCAAATGTTATTTGTCACATGCGCCGAATACAACAGGTGTAGTAGACCTTACAGTGAAATGCTTACTGACAAGCCCTTAACCAACAATGCAGTTTTAAGAAAATACTCCCATATATATAATTAAAGAGCAGCAGTAAATAACAATAGCGGGGCTATATACAAGGGGTACCGGTACAGAGTCAATGTGCGGGGGAACCGGTTAATCGAGGTAATTGAGGTAAATGTACATGTAGGTAGAGTTATTAAAGTGACTATGCATAGATTATAACAGAGAGTAGCAGCAGCGTAGAAGAGGGGGCGGGGGGGGGGCAATGCAAATAGTCTGGGTAGCCATTTATAAATTAATTTCTGTGTAAATAAAAACAAAGGATGAAGATAAGATTATAATTGTGTTTGTGCATTGTAATTTATACCGGTTTTCGGAAAAGTAATCCCTGTAGAACATGTCTGTCCCCGTAAATACTTTTAAAAAACATCTGGTCCCTGTAGGAATATAGAAAAGCCCTGCACTAGCCGCTGTGACTGGTGAGATTTGGCGGGGAGCTCGGCGATATTCCGCTGACTGTCTGTAAAGCATTAAACAACATCACAGGTAGCGCTGGCAAAATCACAAGCGCATCCTATTAGTACAGTAAAAAGCCAAGGGAAATAGACCATACCTGAAGTTCTTACTTAAACCCCATTCTAGCCACGTTGTTTCCTCTGCCTGCTTGACGCCCAGCTGCACACGGGTTTAATCCGAGTTGACGCGCGTTCCCAGGAGTTTCGTTCGGTAATTGGTTTAATCGCCGGTTGGCATTCAAGCAGCGGGACAATGTAACCGGCCGTTAGTTACAATATTTCCCAAAAAATTAGTCATTCTTCTTCTGTTTTATCCTGATAAACTGTTACTCGTTTTAACAGTTTACTATGAGCGCTCCTAGTTCTTGAAATTTTTAGTTTCAGTGCTGTTTACACGCATCCGTCCTATTCATTCAACGAAGGATTGTCTCCGCTTCAGCTGTCCGCAGGTGTCCAGGATAAAAACCGGTGTCGCGGGTGTCATCTGAATCCAACGACTGTTTACGCGCGTAGGCATTGCAATAATATCATATCATTGGGGTTTGAACTAGTGATGGGTCGTTCGCGAACAAACGGCTCTTTTTGAACGGATCTTATAGGTGAACGTTGGGAGCCGATTCGCCTCGGTGAAAGAGCTGTTCGTTTGGCTCCCTGATTTGCATACTGCTACTACTGCTTTCTGAGCTCAAAACAACGTTTTTCTGCAGATAAATTACAACATACTTATTTAAAGAGGGTGAATCCTCACTGCAGAAACAATAAGTATTAGGAAGAGCACGTCAATCTGGTCCACGCTGATTTGTTTCAGGGCTTTAAAAAAACCTTTTCTTGCAGGTCAGATAAAAATGTATTTGAACGCGCATTTCACGATCTAACATAATGGTAGCCTACCTCCTGGGCTTTACATTGGAGATTTGCAATTTTTTTAAAGCATTTTTAAGGAAGAGCCGTTCGGAAGCCAAATGAGCCGTCTCTTTAACGTGAACGGAGCCAAATGAACCGTCTCACCAAAAAGACTCGGAATGCCCATCACTAGTCTGAACTGCCTGGGTTGCGCCGTGTGCGCGGTTCCTCCGTGTCCCGTCCCCACCCCTGCCTACCCTACTCACCACTACTTCAATCACTTGCTGCTTGGTTCCGCCTCTGCTCCTACCCTACCCACCACTCCAATCACTTGCTGCTCACTTGAGCGCCAGAGCGTGTCCCTTCCCTTCTGCCCACGCCATAATATTGTAATCTAGAATATCAGGAAAATAGAGGTTTTGGCTATGAATGCATTTGCGGAAATGCTGACAAAAAGCTGTTACATTTCGGGTACAAATGGCCACAGTTCGATTGTCAGCAAAAAAATGCTCTGCTTATTTAAAACCACTTTGTGACAGGCTATTAGAATAGGGTCCAGTCCTTCACTGCATCAAAACTCATGAGTATATGGATTTTGAGAAATGACTGTATGATTCTGTGTAACCAAATGCCTAATCCTACATTTCAGTTATAGTAGAAAGAATATAAAAAATATTTGGTTATAGCGCTAGTCACACGATACTAATGTCTAGCTATACCGCTGTCTGGTCTGAACCTATACTGCCCCCTGTCAGCGCAATGAAGGTATTGCAGACCACTGAAATAGATCATATAAATACTAGTCTCTGCCAGTCCTCAACAACCGGATGTTCCGGTTTTCAGAGGAAATGTAAAGAGAGCCTGTGACCTGGAACTCTGCTTTTGGACCTTAACTCCTCCCCCACATTTTCTGGATTGGTTGAACACTGCAGAAGAGACCCTCCCCCCTTTTTTTTCTAGTCAAGACCAGTATGTAGGGGAGTTAGCGAGGTTTAATACTGAGTACAACTCGGGATAACCAGTAATACAAAAGTGATTGATTAGATATTTTATAAATCTAATGTTTAAATACCAATCACATTACACATTTAGTAATGACAGAATGCATTTTAAACTTCATGTGCAGTAATACTTTTTTGTATGACGTAATATGACTTTGGGGCGGCAGGCCTAGTGGTTAGAGCATTGGACTAGTAACCAGCAGGTAGCCTAGTGGTTAGAGCGTTGGACTAGTAACCAGCAGGTAGCCTAGTGGTTAGAGCGTTGGACTAGTAACCAGCAGGTAGCCTAGTGGTTAGAGCGTTGGACTAGTAACCAGCAGGTAGCCTAGTGGTTAGAGCGTTGGGCCAGTAACCGGCAGGTAGCCTAGTGGTTAGAGCGTTGGACTAGTAACCAGCAGGTAGCCTAGTGGTTAGAGTGTTGGACTAGTAACCAGCAGGTAGCCTAGTGGTTAGAGCGTTGGACTAGTAACCAGCAGGTAGCCTAGTGGTTAGAGCGTTGGACTAGTAACCAGCAGGTAGCCTAGTGGTTAGAGCGTTGGACTAGTAACCAGCAGGTAGCCTAGTGGTTAGAGCGTTGGGCCAGTAACCGGCAGGTAGCCTAGTGGTTAGAGCGTTGGACTAGTAACCAGCAGGTAGCCTAGTGGTTAGAGCGTTGGACTAGTAACCAGCAGGTAGCCTAGTGGTTAGAGCGTTGGACTAGTAACCAGCAGGTAGCCTAGTGGTTAGAGCGTTGGGCCAGTAACCGGCAGGTAGCCTAGTGGTTAGAGTGTTGGACTAGTAACCAGCAGGTAGCCTAGTGGTTAGAGCGTTGGACTAGTAACCAGCAGGTAGCCTAGTGGTTAGAGCGTTGGGCTAGTAACCAGCAGGTAGCCTAGTGGTTAGAGCATTGGGCCAGTAACCGAAAGGTTGCTGGATTGAATCCCCGAGCTGACAAGGTAAAAATCTGTCGTTCTGCCCCTGAACAAGGCAGTTAACCCACTGTTCCCCGGTAGGCCTTCATTGTAAATAAGAATTTGTTCTTAACTGACTTGCCTAGTTAAAGAAAAAATAAAATTATTTGATCAATAGTGGGGAAAAAAGGTATTAACGATAAATAATAAAATAAAGACGGCACTTCTAAAATACTATTTTGATTACGGCACAAATGAAAATGTGGCACTGACTGGTCCATGAATTGATGTTTCAGCATTGTCTCAATGAAGAGTTCAGCGTTCGACTAGCCACATGTGCACATGCACAGTTACAGGCCTGCTAGAGTTAGTGGCAGGCGGACAAGCAATTTCCACCGTCGTAGTACGGATGAAGCCTGACCTGGAATGTGAAGCTAACTGAAGCTGGCTAACTGAAGCTGGCTAGCGTTAGAAAACCCTGAGTAGATCTAGCTTCCTACGTAGTATACCCCTCAGGTGTTCTGTCACAGACAGAAACTCTGAAGATGTCTCTGATGATCTGTTGATAACACTTCAGGACCTAATTAATAGTAAACGTGGGAGGGGCAATCAAAATCCATTTCTGACAATATAGGTTTGTTATGACTGAGTTTCAGAGACAGATTACTGAGGGATGTACTGTATGAACTCTGGAACAGCTAAACACCAACTCTGGGCCAGCTAAACACCAACTCTGGACCAGCTAAACACCAACTCTGGGCCAGCTAAACACCAACTCTGGGCCAGCTAAACACCAACTCTGGACCAGCTAAACACCAACTCTGGACCAGCTAAACACCAACTCTGGACCAGCTAAACACCAACTCTGGGCCAGCTAAACACCAACTCTGGGCCAGCTAAACACCAACTCTGGGCCAGCTAAATACCAACTCTGGGCCAGCTAAACAGCAACTCTGGGCCAGTTAAATATGAACTCTGGGCCAGCTAAACACCAAGTCTGGGTCACCCAAACACCAACTCTGGGCCAGCTAAACACCAACTCTGGGCCAGCTAAACACCAACTCTGGACCAGCTAAACACCAACTCTGGACCAGCTAAACACCAACTCTGGGCCAGCTAAACACCAACTCTGGGCCAGCTAAACACCAACTCTGGACCAGCTAAACACCAACTCTGGGCCAGCTAAACACCAACTCTGGGCCAGCTAAACACCAACTCTGGGCCAGCTAAATACCAACTCTGGGCCAGCTAAACAGCAACTCTGGGCCAGTTAAATATGAACTCTGGGCCAGCTAAACACCAAGTCTGGGTCACCCAAACACCAACTCTGGGCCAGCTAAACACCAACTCTGGGCCAGCTAAATACCAACTCTGGGCCAGCTAAACACCAACTCTGGGCCAGCTAAACACCAACTCTGGGCCAGCAAAACACCAACTCTGGACCAGCTAAACACCAACTCTGGACCAGCTAAACACCAACTCTGGACCAGCTAAACACCAACTCTGGGCCAGCTAAACACCAACTCTGGACCAGCTAAACACCAACTCTGGGCCAGCTAAACACCAACTCTGGACCAGCTAAACAGTAACTCTTTGAAATATAATAGAACTATCTATTTTCACCCCCCCCCCCCCCCCCCAACATGCCCCCATCATACTGTCCTGTCCACATAACAAATATTACTAATATAACATCCCCTATTCAGTGACATTCATAATGTAACATCTCCTATTCAGTGACATTCCTAATATAACATCCCCTATTCAGTGACATTCCTAATATAACATCCCCTATTCAGTGACATTCCTAATGTCACATCCCCTATTCAGTGACATTCCTAATATAACATCCCCTATTCAGTGACATTCCTAATATAACATCCCCTATTCAGTGACATTCCTAATGTCACATCCCCTATTCAGTGACATTCCTAATATAACATCCCCTATTCAGTGACATTCCTAATGTCACATCCCCTATTCAGTGACATTCCTAATATAACATCCCCTATTCAGTGACATTCCTAATATAACATCCCCTATTCAGTGACATTCAGTGACATTCCTAATATAACATCCCCTATTCAGTGACATTCCTAATATAACATCCCCTATTCAGTGACATTCCTAATATAACATCCCCTATTCAGTGACATTCCTAATGTAACATCCCCTATTCAGTGACATTCCTAATGTAACATCTCCTATTCAGTGACATTCCTAATATAACATCCCCTATTCAGTGACATTCCTAATATAACATCCCCTATTCAGTGACATTCCTAATATAACATCCCCTATTCAGTGACATTCCTAATATAACATCCCCTATTCAGTGACATTCCTAATATAACATCCCCTATTCAGTGACATTCCTAATGTAACATCCCCTATTCAGTGACATTCCTAATATAACATCCCCTATTCAGTGACATTCATAATGTAACATCCCCTATTCAGTGACATTCCTAATATAACATCCCCTATTCAGTGACATTCATAATGTAACATCCCCTATTCAGTGACATTCCTAATATAACATCCCCTATTCAGTGACATTCCTAATGTAACATCCCCTATTCAGTGACATTCCTAATATAACATCCCCTATTCAGTGACATTCCTAATATAACATCTCCTATTCAGTGACATTCCTAATATAACATCCCCTATTCAGTGACATTCCTAATGAACGTCACATCCCCTATTCAGTGACATTCCTAATATAACATCCCCTATTCAGTGACATTCCTAATGTAACATCCCCTATTCAGTGACATTCCTAATATAACATCCCCTATTCAGTGACATTCCTAATGTCACATCCCCTATTCAGTGACATTCCTAATATAACATCCCCTATTCAGTGACATTCCTAATGTAACATCCCCTATTCAGTGACATTCCTAATATAACATCCCCTATTCAGTGACATTCCTAATATAACATCCCCTATTCAGTGACATTCCTAATATAACATCCCCTATTCAGTGACATTCCTAATATAACATCCCCTATTCAGTGACATTCCTAATATAACATCCCCTATTCAGTGACATTCATAATGTAACATCCCCTATTCAGTGACATTCCTAATATAACATCCCCTATTCAGTGACATTCCTAATATAACATCCCCTATTCAGTGACATTCCTAATGTCACATCCCCTATTCAGTGACATTCCTAATATAACATCCCCTATTCAGTGACATTCCTAATATAACATCCCCTATTCAGTGACATTCCTAATGTAACATCCCCTATTCATTTTTCACATTCAACCTATCTATTGTTTTCTTAGATTCATGTCTGTGGCCTGAGCCTGACCTCATAATCTCTTATAAGGCTTATAATAAGACATTATAAAGACACCATATGCTTATAACAGGTAATCAAGTATTATACCTGCAGGCTTTAAGTAGTCTTACCCACAATTCAACTCGTTTTCTACTGGCCTCTGCTATTGTCAAACACCTTGGTTTCTACCGGTCTATACTGGTTTCTACCGGTATATACTGGTTTCTACTGGTATATACTGGTTTCTACTGGTATATACTGGTTTCTACTGGTATATACTGGTTTCTACTGGTATATACTGGTTTCTACTGGTATATACTGTACACATTTCCATTGGATTCTTGACCATTTCCCCCCCCAATCACCTTCTACTGTTCTATCCACAGATCTACAGGTCTCTACTACTACACCGCCAGTGTCTCCCTTCACTACGTCTTTAACCAAAGCAGTCTGGGTATGCATTCCTCAGATTCCATGGCCGAGGTTCTGGAAGAAATGTCCCAGGGACAGTGGCATCATTCATAACTCTCATTCTTTACAGTACATTAAAGCCAGCCGGGGGGAAAAAATGGCTTTCATTTAACAGGACAGTATAAGTTAACAAATGTATGACACAAATAGCACAGCAATCATTAAGGACTGTTTGGTGGACATGTTAACAATAACAGTCAGTGCCGCAACAACTTTTAAGACAAAAGCAATTTCTTGAAAGAGTTCATTGGATTATTATTATTATTATTGATCATTGTTTGTGTTGGTTGAGCAGTTTGTTCTGTGTACAGTTTAACTAGAGCAAAAAAAACTGATTGGGAGAGACTGTAGGCGACACAGCAGCAGCATCTGTGAATGACCATCTGTTAGTGCCACCTAGTGGACACTGTTAAAACAACAACCCGATTGCAACCATGCACTGTAGAATGTATATTATCCATCCGTCAGAACACAGGAGCACAACACTCTAATGTAGTCTCTACCCCAACGATCTAACAACATCTACAGGTTCAGAGGATGTAGAATGTATGTAGAATGTAGAAGAGAAGATCCTGGGATGATTCATAGGTTGAGTCCCTATGGGCCCTGGACAAAAGTAGTGCACTAAAATAAGGAATAGGGCCCTGGACAAAAGTAGTGCACTAAAATAGGGAATAGGATACCATTTGGGATGATCCAAAATGGGAGTTATGGCCCACTATCACCTGAGATAAAGATCCATTTACAACCCTCACCTGAGATAAAGAACCAATTAGAAACCTCAACTAGAATAAAGATCCTATTATACAGTGGGGCAAAAAAGTATTTAGTCAGCCACCAATTGTGCAAGTTCTCCCACTTAAAAAGATGAGAGAGGCCTGTAATTTTCATCATAGGTACACTTCAACTATGACAGACAAAATGAGAAAAAGAAATCCAGAAAATCACACTGTAGGATTTTTAATGAATTTATTTGCATTAAAATTTATTTTTATCTCAATACTTTGTTATATACCCTTTGTTGGCAATGACAGAGGTCAAACGTTTTCTGTAAGTCTTCACAAGGTTTCCACACACTGTTGCTGGTATTTTGGCCCATTCCTCCATGCAGAGCTCCTCTAGAGCAGTGATAAAGATCCTATTATAACTTCATAAAGAGATCCTCTTTGAAGGACAGACTTACAGCGTTACAGTTCCAGAGGTACAGCATCTAGGAGAACATATGTGCGCTGTCTGTTTGTGGTAAACGCCTTATGAGATATGGTATGAGACCTGTTAGTTCGTTTTGATTTAGCCTACATTCCATTTTCTGCTCTTAGAATTCATCAAATTCCTACCTCAAAGACAGATACAGAGAGAGACAGAGACCAAGTCACTATTATTCATCAAATTCCTACCTGAAAGACAGATACAGAGAGAGACAGAGACCAAGTCACTATTATTCATCAAATTCCTACCTCAAAGACAGATACAGAGAGAGACAGAGACCAAGTCACTATTATTCGAGTCACAAGCAAGTCTCAAGTTACAAGGTCTGAGTCTCAAGTAAAACTCGAGTCACAAGGGTCTGAGTCTCAAGTAAAACTCGAGTCACAAGGTCTGAGTCTCAAGTAAAACTCGAGTCACAAGGTCTGAGTCTCAAGTAAAACTCGAGTCACAAGGTCTGAGTCTCAAGTAAAACTTGAGTCAAGTCCAAGTCGTGCATTCTAAGAGCAAGTCAAGTGGAGTCACAAGTTTTCAAGTCAAGTAAAAAAATATATAAATCTATACAGGCAATGACTTGTGGAACTACAAATCGTTGTCTATTTATTGAGGCTACCAGACAGCCCTTTTCATTATGTATGTCTACAACCCATTTTGATGATGTAATTGTAAAACAGGGCCCTTGTAGCAGCCGTTAAGGGCACCAGCAGAAGGCCAGGCAGGTTGACGTGCTCAGAGTGTACATGTATTTACAGATCTTGGTGATCCAATGGTGAAATCGCCATATCATTAAGCAATAAGGCCTGAGGGTGTGTGGTATATGGCCAATATACCACAGCTAAGGGCTGTTATTATGCACAACTCAACGTGGAGTGCCTGGGACACAGCCCTGAGCCGCGGTATATTGGCCATTTATCACAACCCCCCATGATGCCTTACTGCTATTATAAACTGGTTACCAACGTAATTAGAACGGTAAAAATAAATGTTTTGTCATACCCGTGGTATATGGTCTGATATACCACGGCTTTCAGCCAATCAGCATTCAGGGCTCGAACCACCCAGTTTATAATACAAAATATACAAGTAGATTGACCAAATATACACGAGTCCAAAAGAAATAGACTGTATCAGGCCTACGCTGTCCTATCTGAACGGACACAGGCTGAGGGCCAGACTGTACAGCCTCCCCTTGAGAAACCATATCTATTCTAACAGGTAGGCCTACATAATATAAGCACTTGCCCCCAGGACCATACAGTTATTATTTATTTTTCTATTTAACCTTTATTTAACTCGGCAAGTCACTTTAAGAACAAATTCTTATTTACAATGACGGCCTAGCAAAAGGCCTCCTGCGGGGATGGGGCCTGGGATTAAAATAAATAAATTAGAAATATAGGACAAAACACACATCACGACAAGAGAGACCACAACACTACATAAAGAGAGACACAAGACAACAACATGGCATGGTAGCGACACATGACAACACAGCATGGTAGCAACACAAAACATGGTACACACATTATTGGCACAGACAACAGCACAAAGGGCAAGAAGGTAGAGACAACAATACATCATACAAAGCAGTCTTACTGACAGTTGTGGTGTCAGTAAGTGTGTCCATGATTGAGTCTTTGACTGATGAGATTGAGATAAAGTTGTCCAGTTTGAGTGTTTGTTGCAGCTCGCTCCAGTCGCTAGCCCGCAGCGACTGGAACTTACAACCAATAAACTGATTTTACAATGTAAAAGGCCATTTCCACATCCATTGGTACATTCGTCTTAATCAGATATTATGATTATTAATGATATTTCAACACCATGCATACACGGAACAATCCTTTTTCTCGTATTCAACGTTCTGACTCCAACGCGTGGTGCGCAGGCCACGTAGCCTATTTCTTTACGCACTGAGGCGCGCACGGTCCTGTTACGCACAACACACATGACAGAGACACGCGGAACTCAGACACGCGGAACTCAGACATAACCCGGGAAATGTGAACAAAGGAAACCAGACATTGAATTAAATAAACCGAACTTCTACCTCATGTGTCTTGAGAATGTGCATGTCCACTGAGTAAGAAATGGTTGGCTAAGTAAAAAAATATGTATCGTAGCAAGCCTATCAAACATGAAACATAAAATATGGACGTGTTGCAATAAACGGTACGGGATGGAATGATTAAACGCTAGCAATTATTGTAGTATTATATGGAATATATATTTACGACATAGGGCCTATGCTTTTAAATGTGTGAAAGCAACGACAAAAAAAAAATCAATAAGACCAACAACAAAAAATCACTCCACTGGCGGAAGTTTGTCGAGCAGAATTGAAGAGCCTATGGTGCGTCTTCACCACAGTAATAATAAAATGTAACAACGATTTCCAAATGCAAGCGTCATACATGAAGTAAATTATCAATGTCAAGCAATTGTTACATACCAAAACACCAGTAGGCCTATGATAGTAAGTGTTGCCCCATTGCTGGTGAGCTTGCAATGTAAACAGTTCATATTCTTGATTACCAAACAATTTTTGAACCTGCATATTTATTTATTTTGGCAATTGTACCCAGTGGTGTAAAGTACTTAAGTAAAAAATACTTTAATGTACTACTTAAGTAGCTTTTTTGGGGGTATCTTTACGTTACTATTTATTTTTGACTACTTTTACTTCACAAAATGTCTAATGAAAATAATAAACTTTTAACTCCATACATTTTCTCCGGACACCCAAATGTACTCGTTACATTTTGAATACTTAGCAGGACAGGAAAATGGTCAAATTCACACACTTATCAAGAGAACATCCCTGGTCATCCCTACTGCCTCTGATCTGGTGGGCTCACTAAACACAAATGCTTTGTTTTTAAATTATGTCTGAGTTTTGGAGAGTGCCCCTGGCTATAGGTAAAACATTTACATATGTGCTGTCTGGTTTGCTTAATATAAGGAATTTGAAATGATTTATACTTTTCTGTGTACTGCTATAGTATGATACAGAGGGAGAGCAGGATTAGTCTAGACTACCATTCTATAGGCTGGCTCAGTAGCCTACACAAAGATTCCAGTCGGACTACAGTAGGCTCTCACTTTCCATTGGGCAGCTGAAGGGAACTAGTACTTCCTATGTAATCACCCCCATAAAGCCGATCATACAAAGGAATTTAATTCGGGGCCTCAGCAGAGCAGCCAGACAGTAAAACCTGCCAATCCGGCTTGGAGCTACCGCTTTAATCCACAACCCATCTGGGACCTACAGACAGATCTTTGTTTTTCTGTAATATTACTAGCCACTTAGCACTTTTACAAAGTTGTCTTTAGCTAGCCCAGATAGGTTCCCAATCTCCCAACAACACTGAATAAAAAGAAAATGTGTTGGTCCAATGTTTCACTGAGCTGAAATAAAAGATCCCAGAAATGTTTTATACTTCAGTGGGCAAATGCTCACCTTCCACTGGCACGCTGGAGAAGTGTGGTCTTCACACGGATGAATCGCGGTTTCAACTGTACCGGGCAGATGGCAGACAGAGTGTATGGCTTTGTGCCCCATGGTGGCGGTGGAGTTATGGTATGGGCAGAAATAAAATACGGACAACGAACACAATTGAATTTTATCGATAGCAATTTCAATGCACAGAGATACCGTGATGAGATCCTGAGGTCCATTGTGGTCATTAATCTTCCGTCATCGCCTCATGTTTCAGCATGATAATGCATGTCCCCATGTTGCAAGGATCTGTACACAATTCCTGGAAGCTGAAAATGTCCCAGTTCTTCCATGGCCTGCACACTCACCAGACATGTCACCCATTGAGCACGTTTGGGATGCTCTGGATCGACGTGTACGACAGCATGTTCCAGTTCCCACCAATATCCAGCAACTTCACACAGTCATTGAAGAGGAGTGGGACAACATTCCACAGGCCACAATCAACCGCCTGATCAACTCTATGTGAAGGAGATGTGTCACACTGCATGAGGCAAATGGTGGTCACACCAGATACTGACTGGTTTTCTGATCCACGCCCCTACTTTTTTTTTTCTTCGACCAACTAATGAATATCTGTATTCCCAGTCATGTGAAATCCATAGATTAGGAACTAATGAATTTATTTCAATTGACTGATTTGTTTATATGAACTGTAAAATGTTTGAAATTGTTGCATGTTGTGTTTATATTTTTGTTCAGTGTAGCAACCAAGAAGCCATTTCAGGCTGTCAATCAAGTTAAATTAGCAGCGCATTCTGAAAGTATTCAGACCCCTTGACCTTCACCACATTTTGTTACGTTACAGCCTTATTCTAAAATGGATTCAAGTGTTTTTTTCCCCCTCATGAATCTACACACAATACCCCATAATGACAAAGCAAAAACAGACTTTTAGATATTTTTGCTAATTTTATAAAAAATGTAAAACTGAAATATTACATTTACATAAGTATTCAGACCCTTTACTCAGTACTTTGTTGAAGGACCTTTGGCAGAGATTACAACCTCAAGTCTTCTTGGGTTTGACGCTACCAGCTTGGCACACCTGTATTTGGGGAGTTTCTCCCATTCTTCTCTGTAGACACTCTCAAGCTCTGTCAGGTTGGATGGGGAGCGTCGCTGCACAGCTATTTTCAGGTCTCGCCAGAGATGTTCGATCGGGTTCAAGTCCGGCCTCTGGTTGGGCCACTCAAGGACATTCAGAGATTTGTCCCGAAGCCACTCCTGCGTTGTCTTGGCTGTGTGCTTGGGGTCGTTGTCCTGTTGGAAGGTGACCTTTCGCCCCAGTCTGAGGTCCTGAGTGCTCTGGAGCAGGTTTTCATCAAGAACTTTGCTCTGTTCATCTTTGCCTTGATCCTAACTAGTCTCCCAGTCCCTGCCGCTAAAAAACATCCCCACAGTATGATGCTGCCACCACCATGCTTCACCGTAGGGATGGTGCCAGGTTTTCTCCAGACTTGACGCTTGGCATTCAGGCCAAAGTGGTTCCATCTTGGTTTCATCAGACCAGAGAATCTTGTGGTCTGAGAGACTTTATGTGCCTTTTGGCAAACTCCATGTGGGCTGTCATGTTCCTTTTACTGAGGAGTGGCTTCCGCCTGGCCACTCTACAATAAAGGCCAGATTGTTGGAGTGCTGCAGAGATGGTTGTCCTTCTAGAAGGTTCTCCCATCTCCACAGAGGAACTCTGGAGCTCTGTCAGAGTAACCATCGGATTCTTGGTCACCTGACCAAGGCCCTTCTCCCCCAATTCCTCAGTTTGGCCGGGCGGCCAGCTCTAGGAAGAGTCTTCGTGGTTCCAAACTTCTTCCATTTAAGAATGATGGAGGTCACTGTGTTCTTGGGGACCTTCAATGCTGCAGAAATGTTTTGGTACCCTTCCCCAGATCCGTGCCTCAACACAATCCTGTCTCAGAGCTCTACAGACAATTCCTTCAACCCCATGGCTTGCTTTTTGCTCTGACATGCACTGTCAACTGTGGGACCTTTCCAAATCATGTACAATCAATGGAATTTACCACAGATGGACTCCAATCATGTTATAGAAACATCTCAAGGATGACCAATGGAAACATGATGCACCTGAGCTCAATAGCAAAGGGTCTGAATACTTATGTAAATAAGGTATTTCTGTTTTTATTTTTTATAAATTAGCAAACATATCTAAAAATCTGTTTTCACTTTGTCATTATGGGATATTGTGATGTCATTATGGGGTATTGTGATGTCATTATGGGGTATTGTGATGTCATTATGGGTTATTGTGATGTCATTATGGGGTATTGTGATGTCATTATGGGATATTGTGATGTCATTATGGGTTATTTTGATGTCATTATGGGGTATTGTGATGTCATTATGTGTGTAGATTGATGATCCAGTTTTGAATAAGGCTGTAATTTAACAAACTGTGGAAAAAGTCAAGGGGTCTGAATACTTTCCGAAGGCACTGTATCTAGCTAGTATTCCTGCTGGCAAGGCTGGTAGACTTTAGAAAAGCAAGAAATTACTAAATATACTGAATAAGACTCACATTACATTCAATCTTTAAACCAGATTTTAGCAGAGATGCAGAGAAGCATATTTAGTTTATTTTAACAAAAAAAACTCCACCAGTCAAGAGGATACAGACAGATCAAGAGGTATGACTAGATATACAGAAAATGATTAATGTATAATGATTATGGCTCTGGATTACAGGAAAATACTATTTCAAGTGTTTGTAAAATGCTAAATGCCCCCAATTCTCTAAATTAGGGAGTCCTGGGTTGGGGGAGGGAGGGAGGGAGGGTCCCGGGGATTTGTTGTTGTGATGGTCAACCCACACGCAACCTGAACATGAGGCGTTATCACTCTGCAGATTAGATGGGATTGTAGCAAGGGGAGGGGGGTTGTTGTGGGTAAATGGGGATTTAGGGGGTTAAATTGCTTTGAGAAGGATGGCTGGTACAACATGGTGGACCAATATATAGACTAGGGATTATTTTAGCCTTTGACTTGCGGTTTGATTGTTCTTTGAGATACCGGATGTGATGAGGATGTGTTTTTATCGTATTATTTTACACTTTTATGACAACAATAATGTTTTTTTTTTGAAGGTCAAACCAATCAGACCTGGGTTCAAATACTATTTCAAATATCTCAATTACTTTCACATACATTCAAAGTCGGTATTCAGATATATTTTATTTGAAAAGACAAGTAGTTGAATATTTATTTATTTATTTTGGAAATACACTTGGAAAAGTTTTTTCGAAACACTCAAATACACTCCCATGCATTTAGCCCAGGTATTTGAAAATAGTATTTTACAAATAATAATTAAAATACAAAAATAAAATGACTTGTTTTTTATGGGACTGTGTATTTGAGACCTTTGAACCCAGGTCTGAAACCAATAAACACTGAATCATCAAGGCCACTTTTTACTCCCTCTCTTCCCACAGCTCCATCCAACACTTGTATTTCTGTACCACCCGATCCAAACCCACTGATCAATAGCCGTGTTGGCGCTGATAGACCATTATACCCTGGCAGCATCGCCCGTCTTAGCCTGGGAATCCAGTCACACTTTTAACTTTCAGATGAATATCTGCCTGCGGTCCCCGTCTACCCCACACACCACAATGACTAAGAAAAGCAAAGCATTTGAACAGATGATTAAACAACGTTATTCAATCTGAGACCCAGGGCTTGTATCTTTTATACAAGTCTCTAATTCTTTCCCTCAGTAGGCAACGGTTGCGCCCTGAATGGCACCATATGCACTATATAGTGCACTACTTTTGACCAGGGCCCTATGGCACCACATTCCCTATATAGTGCACTACTTTTGACCAGGGCCCAATAGGGAATAAGGTACTGTTTGGGATTCAAGGATAAGTCATCATTATGTGGGCAGGCAGAGTTACCGCTCCTACTGGTTGTGGGAAAAAAGGAGAAGAGTGTTTTTTCACAGGTCCATGAGAAAAGAGCCAGCCCACAACTTCCTGGTCCTCCTGGTATAGTTAGTCTCACAGCCCACAACTTCCTGGTCCTCCTGGTATAGTTAGTCTCACAGCCCACAACTTCCTGGTCCTCCTGGTATAGTTAGTCTCACAGCCCACAACTTCCTGGTCCTCCTGGTATAGTTAGTCTCACAGCTCACAACTTCCTGGTCCTTCTGGTATAGTTAGTCTCACAGCCCACAACTTCCTGGTCCTCCTGGTATAGTTAGTCTCACAGCTCACAACTTCCTGGTCCTCCTGGTATAGTTAGTCTCACAGCTCACAACTTCCTGGTCCTCCTGGTATAGTTAGTCTCACAGCTCACAACTTCCTGGTCCTCCTGGTATAGTTAGTCTCACAACCCGGGGAAAAGTCTGATATCCCTCTCTCCAACTTTCTCTCCCTCGCCAACTTTTTGCTTCTCTCTTGCTGTCTGACTTTCACACTCTCCCTTTCTCTTACTTACTTTCAATCTACCCCTAGACTGACAGTACTGGTACTCAGACAGGCTTTTACCCCTTGACTGACAGTACTGGTACTCAGACAGGCTTTTACCCCTAGACTGACAGTACTAGTACTCAGACAGGCTTTTATCCCTAGACTGACAGTACTGGTACTCAGACAGGCTTTTATCCCTAGACCAACAGAGCAGCAGAGGGTTGGGGGTTGGTTGGCTGAAGTTTCACCTGCAAATGTAACGGATGTGAAATGGCTAGCTAGTTAGCGGTGGTGCGCGCTAATAGCGTTTCAATCGGTTACGTCACTCGCTTTGAGACCTTGAAGTAGTGGTTCCCCTTGCTCTGCAAGGGCTGCGGCTTTTGTGGAGCGATGGGTAACGATGCTTCGTGGGTGACTGTTGTTGATGTGTGCAGAGGGTCCCTGGTTCGCGCCCGGGTCGGGGCGAGGGGACGGACTAAAGTTAAACTGTTACACAAAGATGTTGATGAAAGTTTATGGAAAGTATATGGATTGGCCCTCAAATATTTTCTACTTCTACATCTCTTGTCCTCCAAAACAGCATGAAACCGTCCTTCTCTACTAACCACACATATTACACTCTACCAGAGCCTCTTGGAGAAAAACCATTGAGCTATTTTCAATCCAGTTCCCTCACACAGCTGTATGGGAAGCTAGCTATCTAAACTTGAAATTGGCAGTCACTCTCACTCAGATATCATATTAAAAGCTGCAAACATTTCTCTCCACACTATGGCAAAATGTGGAGAATTGTGGGAAATGAACCCCAACTCTGACTGCATGTGTGGGTATGGATTTTTATTTGTATCTATTTATTTCACCTTTATTTAACCAGGTAGGCTAGTTGAGAACAAGTTCTCATTTACAACTGCGACCTGGCCTGGATGTGGGTACGGATGTGGTTATGCAGACCCGTGAGTCACTGTTCCCCCCCCTCATGATGAGTTCAGATGTGTTTTTTCAGACACAGCCAGTTTACAGGGAAACTGAATCACAGAGCATAGTCTCTATAGCCTCTATCCCTGATCTAGGGAAACTGAATCACAGAGCATAGTCTCTATAGCCTCTATCCCTGATCTAGGGAAACTGAATCACAGAGCATAGTCTCTATAGCCTCTATCCCTGATCTAGAGAAACTGAATCACAGAGCATAGTCTCTATAGCCTCTATCCCTGATCTAGAGAAACTGAATCACAGAGCATAGTCTCTATAGCCTCTATAGCCTCTATAGTCTCTATAGTCTCTATAGTCTCTGTGGTCCCTATAGTCTCCATGGCCTCTATGGTCTCTATAGTCTCTATGGTCTCTATGGTCTCTATAGTCTCTATAGTCTCTATGGTCTCTATGGTCTCTGTGGTCTCTATAGTCTCTATGGTCTATATGGTCTCTATGGTCTCTATGGTCTCTATAGTCTCTATGGTCTCTATAGTCTCTATAGGCTCTGTGGTCTCTATAGTCTCTATGGTCTCTATGGTCTCTATGGTCTCTATAGTCTCTGTGGTCTCTATAGTCTGTACAGTCTCTATAGTCTCTATAGTCTCTATAGTCTCTATGGTCTCTATAGTCTCTATGGTCTCTATAGTCTCTATGGTCTCTTCTCTATGGTCTCTTCTCTATAGTCTCTATGGTCTCTATAGTCTCTATGGTCTCTATAGTCTCTATAGTCTCTATGGTCTCTATGGTCTCTATAGTCTCTATGGTCTCTACTCTATAGTCTCTATGGTCTCTATAGTCTCTATGGTCTCTATGGTCTCTATGGTCTCTATAGTCTCTATAGTCTCTATGGTCTCTATGGTCTCTATGGTCTCTATAGTCTCTATAGTCTCTATAGTCTCTATAGTCTCTGTCCCTGATCCAGGTTTCTAGAACACCTCATTTTGATGCCATGTCACATGATGCCGGTCTAACTAAGCCTGACACACAGACACACACAGACACACACACACACACACACACACACACACACACACACACACACACACACACACACACACACACACACACACACACACACACACACAAACACACACACACACAGACACACACAGAGACACACACACACACACACACACACACACACACACACACACACACACACACACACACACAATTCCAAGAATGCTGCTCATCAGCAGATACAGTTTATATTGCATGGAATGATAATGTGATGTGGCCAGTCAGAACATGGAATGATAATGTGATGTTGCCAGTCAGGACATGGAATGATAATGTGATGTTGCCAGTCAGAACATGGAATGATAATGTGATGTTGCCAGTCAGGACATGGAATGATAATGTGATGTTGCCAGTCAGGACATGGAATGATAATGTTATGTGGCCAGCCAGGACATGGAATGATAATGTTATGTTGCCAGTCAGGACATGGAATGATAATGTGATGTTGCCAGTCAGGACATGGAATGATAATGTGATGTTGCCAGTCAGGACATGGAATGATAATGTTATGTGGCCAGCCAGGACATGGAATGATAATGTGATGTTGCCAGCCAGGACATGGAATGATAATGTTATGTGGCCAGTCAGGACATGGAATGATAATGTGATGTTGCCAGTCAGGACATGGAATGATAATGTTATGTGGCCAGCCAGGACATGGAATGATAATGTGATGTTGCCAGTCAGGACATGGAATGATAATGTTATGTGGCCAGCCAGGACATGGAATGATAATGTGATATTGCCAGCCAGGACATGGAATGATAATGTTATGTGGCCAGTCAGGACATGGAATGATAATGTGATGTTGCCAGCCAGGACATGGAATGATAATGTTATGTGGCCAGTCAGGACATGGAATGATAATGTGATGTGGCCAGTCAGGACATGGAATGATAATGTTATGTGGCCAGTCAGGACATGGAATGATAATGTGATGTGGCCAGTCAGGACATGGAATGATAATGTTATGTGGCCAGTCAGGACATGGAATGATAATGTTATGTTGCCAGTCAGGACATGGAATGATAATGGGATGTTGCCAGCCAGGACATGGAATGATAATGTGATGTTGCCAGTCAGGACATGGAATGATAATGTGATGTGGCCAGTCAGGACATGGAATGATAATGGGATGTTGCCAGCCAGGACATGGAATGATAATGTGATGTTGCCAGTCAGGACATGGAATGATAATGTGATGTGGCCAGTCAGGACATGGAATGATAATGTGATGTGGCCAGTCAGGACATGGAATGATAATGTGATGTTGCCAGTCAGGACATGGAATGATAATGTGATGTTGCCAGTCAGGACATGGAATGATAATGTGATGTTGCCAGTCAGGACATTATCATTCCATGTTACGTTGTCAGTCAGATGTCCAGTTGCTTTATGAAATTAAACTTCTGTTTCCAGCATCTGTCTTTCTGTCATGGTAATACTCTTCGTGGTCAAACCAATGTTGACTCTAACATGGCTCCTTGGACTTGTTATCAAGTCTTCCTATAACGTGACCGAAACACGTCGTGTTTCACATCTTCCCTCATTTCCTCAGATTTGTGTTCAGAAGTACAGAGACACCACTGGAGTGACTTCGACCTCCCTCCCTCCCTCCCTCCCTCCCTCCCTCCCTCCCTCCCTCCCTCCCTCCTCCCTTACCTCCCTCCCTCCCTCCCTCTCTTCCTCCTCCCTCCCTCCCTCCCTCCCTCTCTTCCTCCTCCCTCCCTCCCTCCCTCCCTCCCTCCTCCCTTACCTCCCTCCCTCCCTCTCTTCCTCCTCCCTCCCTCCCTCCCTCCCTCCCTCCCTCCCTCCCTCCCTCCCTCCTCCCTTACCTCCCTCCCTCCCTCCCTCCTCCCTCCCTCCCTCCCTCCCTCCCTCCCTCTCTTCCTCCTCCCTCCCTCCCTCCCTCCCTCCCTCCCTCTCTTCCTCCTCCCTCCCTCCCTCCCTCCCTCCCTTCCTCCCTCCCTTACCTCCCTCCCTCCCTCTCTTCCTCCTCCCTTACCTCCCTCCCTCTCTCTCTTTCTCCCTCCCTCCCTCCCTCCCTCCCTCCCTCCCTCCCTCTCTCTTTCTCCCTCCCTCCCTCCCTCTCTTCCTCCTCCCTTACCTCCCTCCCTCTCTCTCTTTCTCCCTCCCTCCCTCCCTCTCTCTTTCTCCCTCCCTCCCTCCCTCCCTCCCTCTTTCTCCCTCTTCCCTTCCCTTCCCTCCCTCCCTCCCTCTCTTTCTCCCTCCCTCCCTCTTTCTCCTTCCCTCCCTCCCTCTCTTCCTCCTCCCTTCCCTCCCTTTCTCTTTCTCCCTCCCTCCCTCCCTCCCTCGTTCTCCCTCTTCCCTCCCTCCCTTTCTCCCTCCCTCTTTCTCCCTCTTCCCTTCCTTCCTTCCTTCCCTCCCTCCCTCCCTCCCTCCCTCCCTCCCTCCCTCCCTCCCTCCCTCCCTCTCTTTCTCCCTCCCTCCCTCTTTCTCCTTCCCTCCCTCCCTCTCTTCCTCCTCCATTCCCTCCCTCTCTCTTTCTCCCTCCCTCACTCCCGCCCAGTCTCCAGTGGTTGTCATGTGTCCAATAGACTCTCTCTCTCTCTTCACTGCCAACTAACCACAGAGTCTGCCTGGCCAAACACACTGAGGGAATTTTGTCTGCTCTAAACTATGCCATGATAGACAGCTCCCTAGCTGCTCACTGGCACGACGTGGATGGTAAAAGTGTGCCAAGTTGAATTTCCAGGATTGTTCTGCCTCTGACCGTGTGTGAGACGAAACACCTACAGTTCCTACAGGTTTTCACTGAAGAGAGTTGATCCAACAACCTCCAGGCCTCTGTGGTTGAGTGGAAGTGTGTAGCAACATACACATTATTCATGATGATTAAGATGCATTACTATCATTAGAAAAGGCTCCTCCTACCTGGCTCCCGTGACGTCGACGCCCACCATCAGCTGACCGTTGAGTGACAGCAACTCGTCTCGTAGTTTGATTCTACCGCACCTCGCCGCGGGACTTCTCTTCCTCACCTCCGTCACCCAGATACAGCCCACGTCCAACACGGGTCCCTGATCCCCCTTCCTCCTCCTCCTCCTCCTCCCTCCCTTCTTCCTGTCCTCCCCCTCCGGATCCCCGAATATCGGGATGTTACCGAAACTGAGTCCCAGCTCTGCCCCGTCCCCCTCTCTCTTGGTGAGACACACGGCTCGCACCTCCGCGTCCACACCTCCGCACGGCGTCGTGGGTCGGAGGGAGGTTCTCTGGATCTCTCCTTCCTCGGTGAAGTTGAGCTGGATGTACTCCACCAGTTTCTGTATAGCGGCCCGACATAGAGACATGTCTCCGCTGGTACGTCTGCAGCCGCCGCTGTTGACCGTGCTGCAGGCGTCCTCCTCGTGTTCTGACTCCTGGGATACAGTTGGAGTTACAACAATGGACTGAATCACTCCACAATATTACAGAGACTGACAACAGATCATACACATTTCAGAACCACATTGTGGACCACCGTTAGACTTTAGAGAAACAATCACAGTAGGCACTCATAGTACAGTATGTAATTGATGTCAGCTATAAGAAATGACATCACCCACACATGTATGCAAAAACAGACCTGGTACGAGTCCTGGTCTGGGTCTCTGCTGGTGGTGGACTGCTGGTCTGGGTCTCTGCTGGTGGTGGACTGCTGGTCTGGGTCTCTGCTGGTGGTGGACTGCTGGTCTGGGTCTCTGCTGGTGGTGGACTGCTGGTCTGGGTCTCTGCTGGTGGTGGACTGCTGGTCTGGGTCTCTGCTGGTGGTGGACTGCTGGTCTGGGTCTCCATAGTGATCCTCGTACCTGGTCTGGGCCACCAGGAGCCAGTCCTCCAGTAGACAGATGTGGCTCAGAGCGTTCTCCTGGGTGATGGGCATCGTGGCTGGGGCTGGGCCGCACCAGAGCCCCCCTGCATCCTGGGTCGATGGGCCCCTCTAGAGGCACCGGGGCTGGGAAGGGGTGTGGGAGTAAGGCTGATAACTGTTAATACAAATCCAAATACAGGAAGCTTTGTGGACCGAAGCTGCCTCCATCTCTAGCGATTTGTGTTTGAAGACTTCGGGCGTCAGAGGAGCGAGAATCGAGGAGTGTGTGTGTCTGCCGCATTTCCCCCCGTTCAGTAACGCCCCGGTCATGATGTCATCACCCAGCAGAGCTGTCAGGGAAGTGTGTGTGTGTGTGTGTGTGTGTGTGTGTGTGTGTGTGTGTGTGTGTGTGTGTGTGTGTGTGTGTGTGTGTGTGTGTGTGTGTGTGTGTGTGTGTGTGTGTGTGTGTGTGACGTGGTCTCGGCTCCTTACACTCTGAGGGGTAACTGGAGAGAGAGTAGGGCCATTATCCGCTTGGCTGGCAGGGTTCCGGACCAGGCAGGGTAGAAATATCTGATAACTGAGACTGACGAGGGTGTGTGTGTCGGCACTGACACACACACACTGGGGAAGCGTTGGGCTCAGGCGTCATTCACCTACAGAGAAAAGCAGAAAAGTCTACATCAGAGAAGTTGTAGTATGCAAGAATGGTCCTGGTCAAAGATAGTTCACTCTGTAGAGAAGAGGCTTTATTACCAAGTTGGGTTTCTAGCACTCTGACATCCGTCTGTGGTTAACACAGTTTAGCAGCTTGACACCGCACACATACGCAGGCACATACATACAGTACACGCACGCACGCACGCAGGCAGGCAGGCACATACATACAGTACACGCTTACACGCACGCACGCACGTACACACGTACACACACACACGCAGGCAGGCACATACATACAGTACACGCACGCACGCACGCACGCACGCACGCACGCACGCACGCACGCACGCACGCACACACACACACACACACACACACACACACACACACACACACACACACACACACACACACACACACACACACACACACACACACGCACACAGGCACACAGGCACATACAGTACACGCTTACACGCTTACACGCTTACACACACACACACACACACATACACACACACTTTTCCAGACTTGAGATCATGGAGGTAATTGCCATGTAAAAAGACACATGATCACCAACATGTGAAGTTCACTGGATCACATCAAATTTGGTGTCAAATGAAAGCTAAGAGTCGATATATTTTTTGAGGTCTAAGACAACGGCATTGCAGTGCTGAGGCACTGACCAGGAGCCCCAAAGGGCAGTGCACAATAGGCCCAGCGCCGTCCCGGTTAGCTGTAGTGATTCCTTGTGGAAGGCCTAGCGCCTGCAAGTTGATTTCGGTTGTCAGTCGAACAGTGTTTCCTTCGACACATTGGTACAGCTGACTTCTTGGCTAAACAAGCAGTGTGTTAAGAAGCAACGCGGATTGGCGGGTCATGTTTCGGGGGACACATGTCTCGGCCTTCGCTTCTTGGGGAGTTGCAGCAATGAGACAAAATCATAACTATCAATTGGATATCACAAAAATGGGGTGAATTTTTGTTTATAAATGTGTCTTTTTTTCAAACAAATTAAAGACACAGTCTGGGGACTTAAGCACAATAAATTCGTAACATATTGTACGAATTGTATTTGTAACATATCAAATTGCACAAAAACATGATTTTCTTTTCCAGGACGTAACATATTTGAAATGGATGACATAGTACACAACTGGATGACATAGTACACAACTGGATGACATAGTACACAACTGGATGACGTAGTACACAACTGGATGACATTGTACACAACTGGTACACAACTGGATGACATTGTACACAACTGGATGACATAGTACACAACTGGATGACGTAGTACACAACTGGATGACGTAGTACACAACTGGATGACGTAGTACACAACTGGATGACATTGTACACAACTGGATGACATTGTACACAACTGGATGACATAGTACACAACTGGATGACATAGTACACAACTGGATGACATAGTACACCAAAAACTGGGACCCGTTTTGGCTCTTGAGCACCACTTTCAAAACTACTGGCTGAAATGATTTTTTAAATTCTGGAGCATCACTTTAAGGCAGGTGCTTAAGGCAGCATCACTTTAAGGCAGGTGCTTAAGGCAGCATCACTTTAAGGCAGGTGCTTAAGGCAGCATCACTTTAAGGCAGGGTTCCCCAACTGGTGGCTGTGAAGAGCCACTGCGTAGAATGATACCCAAACACGTAAAGGAGAATATTGCATTTTTCTACCTTTGTGTACCTATTCAGCATACATCACAATATGTCACATATCCACATGTCTGGATAGTACAGATCAGTGACCCCTGTTACCGTCATTCCAATTACCGGGTGTTGATCCACTTCACTTACTGTAGTTCAATAACCAAAATAAATGTTTTCAAACTCAAGATGTCATGTCATAAGCTGGGGTGTCTTTCTGCAGACATCTTTGAATCTTAATTCAGAGCAGATATTTAACACGTCGTCTCATTTTTTAAAAACTGAGGGAGATTTTACCGGCATTATTTCACAAAACTTTACATCTGCACTGCTCATACAGTGCCTTCGGAAAGTATTCAGACCCCTTGACTTTTCCCCCCATTACGTTACAGGCTTATTCTAAAATGGATTCAAATCGTTTCCCCCCCCCCTCATCAATCTACACACATTACCCCATAATGACATCACAATTCCCCATTATGACGTCACAATACCCCATAACGACATCACAATACCCCATAACGACAAAACAAAGACAGATTTTTATAAATGTATGCAAATTTATAAAATAAACTGAAATATAACATTTACATAAATATTCAGACCCTTTACTCAGTACTTTGTTGAAGCATCGTTGGCAACGATTACAGCCTCGAGTCTTCTTGGGTATGACGCTACAAGCTTGGCACACCTGTATTTGGGGAGTTTCTCCAATTCTTCTCTGCAAATCCTCTCAAACTCTGTCAGGTTGGATGGGGAGCATTGCCGCACAGCTATTTTCAGGTGTCTCTAGAGATGTTGTATCGGGTTCAAGTCCGGGCTCTGGCTGGGCCACTCAAGGACATTCAGAGACTTGTTCCAAAGCTACTCCTGCGTTATCTTGGCTGTGTGCTTAGGGTCGTTGTCCTGTTGGAAGGTGAACCTTCACCCCAGTCTGAGGTCCTGTGCGCTCTGGAGCAGGTTTTCATCAAGGATTTCTCTGTACTTTGCTTCATTCATCTTTCCCTCAATCCTGACTAGTCTCCCAGTCTCTGCCGCTGAAAACCATCCCCATCAACCATCCCCACCTTCACCGTAGGGATGTTATTGGCCAGCAGATGAGCTGTGCCAGGTTTCCTCCAGACGTGACGCTTGGCATTCAGGTCAAATAGTTAAATCTTGGTTTCATCAAACTAGAGAACCCTTCCCCAGATTTGTGCCTCGACACAATCCGGTCTCGGAGCTCTACGGACAATTCCTTCGACCTTGGCTTGGTTTTTGCTCTGACATACACTGCCAACTGTGGGACCTTATATAGACAGGTGTGTGCCTTTCCAAATCATGCCCAATCAATTGAATTTACCACAGGTGGACTCCAATCAAGTTGTATAAACATTTCAAGGATGATCAATGGAGACAGGATGCACCTGAGCTCAATGTCAAGTGTCATAGCAAAGGGTCTGAATACTTGTGTAAATAAGTTATTTCTGTTACCGTGGAATATCCCTGGATCATTCTGTTACCGTGGGATATCCCTGGATCCTTCTGTTACCATGGAATATCCCTAGAACATTCTGTTACCATGGAATATCCCTAGAACATTCTGTTACCATGGAATATTCCTGGATCATTCTGTTACCATGGAATATCCCTGGATCATTCTGTTACCATGGAATATCCCTAGAACATTCTGTTACCATGGAATATCCCTTGATCATTCTGTTACCATGGAATATCCCTGGATCATTCTGTTACCATGGAATATCCCAGGATCATTCTGTTACCATGGAATATCCCTGGATCATTCTGTTACCGTGGAATATCCCTAGAACATTCTGTTACCATGGAATATCCCTGGATCATTCTGTTACCGTGGAATATCCCTAGAACATTCTGTTACCATGGAATATCCCTAGAACATTCTGTTACCATGGAATATCCCTGGATCATTCTGTTACCATGGAATATCCCTGGATCATTCTGTTACAGTGGAATATCCCTAGAACATTCTGTTACCGTGGAATATCCCTAGAACATTCTGTTACCATGGAATATCCCTAGAACATTCTGTTACCATGGAATATCCCTGGATCATTCTGTTACCATGGAATATCCCTGGATCATTATGTTACCGTGGAATATCCCTAGAACATTCTTTTACCATGGAATATCCCTAGAACATTCTGTTACCATGGAATATCCCTAGATCATTAAACTACAAAGCTAGCTAGGGCCATAATGGCGTCTTATAAAACACCAAACGTTCTAATGTATAGAAAGGTGGTCATCACAACCATACAGACCAATGACATTGAAAGGAGTATTAGGGTGATTTATAGGAGTAGTAACACTGTTAAAGTGATCATTATCATGTTAATATTACAGCACATTTTAATGTATGGTTATCATTACTACTGTACATTGAGGCATTTCACTGTATGGTGACCGTATATACATCTAAGTTTAATGATCAGGAATCAGCCACTAGATAAAGAGTGGTCCACTAACAGAATGCCCAGTATTTGGGTAACGCCACTCCATCCCCTTCTCTTCTCTTGATCTGTCAGAGGTGATAAAACTATCTCTGTCGTTTTAATGTGTCTATCAGAGCTAGAACTGTAGATGTGGGAAATATTCAGTTCAACTCTCGGAAGGACAATAGAAGCTGAGATCTATACTTATTCGTTAACAAAATGAATGTATTTCAGAGTGAAGCCTTCATCGGGGTATTTACAGATTGAAGACAAAGTGAAGAAACCGGGACCGAGCAGGTTCTTCGGGTCTCAGCTGAACCAGAGACAGAGACAACAGCTGAACTGAGAGGTCCTTTCCTGTCAGCTCTCACCACAGTCTGTCTCTGGCACATCACATGGATGCCAAGCTAGCAGGGACCACAGAGAAATTACTACCCTGGAGCTGTGGAGCTGAGGCTCCAAATAAACTGGGGCTTTTGTGGTGCCATCCATCTACTCCTCTTCTATCTTCTTCCCTCGAGTCCTCTCCTCCTTCATTCCTTCCTCTCCTCTACTCATTCCTCTTCTCTCCCCTCTGTCTCCACTCTCCTCTCTTCCTCTCCCCTTTGTCTCCACTCTCCTCTCTTCCTCTCCCCTTTGTCTCCACTCTCCTCTCTTCCTCTCCTCTCTTCCTCCCCCCTTTGTCTCCACTCTCCTCCTTCCTCTCCTCTCTTCCTCCCCCCTTTCTCTCCACTCTCCTCTCTTCTCTCCCCTTTGTCTCCACTCTCCTCTCTTCTCTCCCCTTTGTCTCCACTCTCCTTCTTCCTCTCCTCTCTTCTCTCGCCTTTGTCTCCACTCTCCTCCTTCCTCTCCTCTCTTCTCTCCCCTTTGTCTCCACTCTCCTCTCTTCCTCCCCTTTGTCACCACTCTCCTCTCTTCCTCTCCTTCCTCCTCTCCTCTTTTAGTAACAAACTCACATAAAGTATATAAAGTCATTCCAATCGTGTCATGCAGTGTTATATTTAGAAATAGTGAAATAAAAAAAACTGTCTTTATAAAGAGAATTGATATGCCTTGTAAGGGAATACCATTTTAAAGAGTCCCAGCTCTAAACTAGCCCCTCGCTGTCCTACACTGCCATGCGAGAGGAGTGGTCTGGATGGTGTGTGTGTGTGTGTGTGTGTGTGTGTGTGGGTTGGTTGGTTTTCCTATCCTTGTGGGGACCTACAATCTCTAAAAGGACAGTAAAACAAGGAACATTCTCCCTCCTGGGGTCATTTCCCACATCCCCATGAGGACAAAGGCTATTTTAAGTTTAGTGGTTAGGTTCAGGGTTAAAATGTGGGTTAGGTTTAAGGTTGTTGGTTTTGATGAGTAGTGGGGGTGGGTGGATCGAAGCATGTTGTGTCATTTAAGCCGTGATGATGACCCTCCCTCTAGGATGTAACCTTAATCCATTGGGAACAGAGAAATCAGTGTCATTAACAGAAGACTAGATTTTCTCTGTCTCTGTCTCAATTCAATTCAATTAAAGGGGCTTTATTGGCACGGGAAACATGTGTTAACATTGCCAAAGCAAGTGAAGTAGATAATATACAAAAAGTGAAATAAACAATAAAAATTAACAGTAAACATTACACTCAAATTCCATAAGAATAAAGACATTACAGATGTTATATTATGTGTATATACAATGTTGTAACGATGTACAAATGGTTAAAGTACAAAAGGGAAAATAAATAAACATAAATATGGGTTGTATTTACAATGGTGTTTGTTCTTCACTGGTTGCCCTGTTCTTGTGGCAACAGGTCACAAATCTTGCTGCTGTGATGTCACACTGTGGTATTTCACCCAATAGATATGGGAGTTTATCAACATTGGGTTTGTTTTCTAATTCTTTGTGGGTCTGTGTAATCTGAGGGAAATCTCTGTCTCTAATATGGTCATATATTTGGCAGGAGGTTAGGAAGTGCAGCTCAGTTTCCACCTCATTTTGTGGGCAGTGTGCACATAGCCTGTCTTCTCTTGAGAGCTAGGTCTGCCTAAGGCGACCTTTCTCAATAGCAAGGCTATGCTCACTGAAGTCTGTACATAATCAAAGTTTTCCTTAAGTTTGGGTCAGTCACAGTAGTCAGGTATTCTGCCACTGTGTACTCTCTGTTTAGGGTCAAATAGCATTCTAGTTTATTCATTCACTCTATGTGCACACTGCTGTGTGAGCTACATTTCTGAGATACATTTCTTAACCTCCTGCCAAATATATGACCATATTAGAGACACATATTTCCCACAGATCACACAGACCCACAAATAATTTGAAAACAAATCAAGCATTGATTAACTCCCATGTCTATTAGCCAAATATGGCAGTGTGCAATCACAGCAGAAAGATGTTTGGCCTGTTGCCATGAGAAAAGGGAAACCAGTGAAGAACAAACACCATTGTAAATACCTCCCATATTGATGTTTATTTATTTTCCCTTTTGTACTTTAACTACTTGCACATTATTACAACACTCTAGAAAGAGAGAGATTTAACGTAATTTTGTGGGCAGTGGGCACATTGCCTGTCTTCTTTTGAGAGCCAGGTCTGACTATGACGGCCTCTCTCAATAGCAAGGCTATGCTCTCTGAGTCTGTACACTTGTGTATTTGTGGTCCAAGCAAATGTTCCTTTTTTGGAACACCATTATTTTTTGTCTTACTGAGATTTACTGTCAGGGCCCCAGATCTGACAGTATCTCTGCAGAAGATCTAGGTGCTGCTGCAGGCCCTGAAGCACCAGATCATCAGCAAACAGTAGACATTTGACTTCAGATTCTAGGGTGAGGCCGGGTGCTGCAGACTGTTCTAATGCCCTAATGGCTTAAGCTGCATCCCTGTCTCACCCCACGGCCCTGTGGAAAGAAATGTGGGTGTTTTTTTGCCAATTCTAACTGAACACTTGTTGTTTGGGCACTTGGACTTTATAATATTGTATGTTCTTCCCCCAACATCACTTTCCATCAATTTGTATAGCAGATCCTCATGTCAATTTGAGTCAGAAGACTTCGTGAGAAGACTTCACCATTGTTTTGGTTTGTTTGTTTGTCAACGACGGTGTGCAGGGTGAATATGTGGTCTGTCGTACGGTCATTTGGTAAAAAGCCAATTTGACATTTGCTCAGTACATTGTTTTCACTGAGGAAATGTACGAGTCTGCTGTTAATGATAATGCAGAGGATTTTCCCAAGGTTGCTGTTGACGCATATCCCACGGTAGTTATTGGGGTCAAATTTGTCTCCACTTGTGTGGATTGGCGTGATCAGTCCTTGGTTCCAAATATCGGGGAAGATGCCAGGGCTAAGGATGATATTAAAGAGTTTTAGTATTTAAGCCAATTTGGAATTTGTGGTCTGTATATTTTATAATTTCATTTAGGATACCATCAACACCATAGGCCTTTCTGGGTTGGAGGGTTTGTATTTTGTCCTGTAGTTCATTCAAGGTAATTGGATAATCCAGTGGGTTCTGGTAGTCTTTAATAGTTGATTCTAAGATTTGTATTTGATCCTGTATATGTTTTTGCTGTTTGTTCTTTGTTCTTTGTTATAGAGCCAAAAAGATTGGAGAAGTGGTTTATCTATACATCTCCATTTTGGATAGATAACTCTTTGTGTTGCTTCTCTCCTCCTCTCCTCCTCTCTGACCTCCTCTGTTCTCCTAAAACCTCCTCTCCTCCTCTCTGACCTCCTCTGTTCTCCTAAAACCTCCTCTCTGACCTCCTCTGTTCTCCTAAAACCTCCTCTCTGACCTCCTCTGTTCCCCTAAAACCTCCTCTCATCCTCTCTGACCTCCTCTGTTCCCCTAAAACCTCCTCTCCTCCTCTCTGACCTCCTCTGTTCCCCTAATACCTCCTCTCTGACCTCCTCTGTTCTCCTAAAACCTCCTCTCTGACCTCCTCTGTTCTCCTAAAACCTCCTCTCTGACCTCCTCTGTTCTCATAAAACCTCCTCTCCTCCTCTCTGACCTCTGTTCTCCTAAAACCTCCTCTCTGACCTCCTCTGTTCTCCTAAAACCTCCTCTCTGACCTCCTCTGTTCTCCTAAAACCTCCTCTCTGACCTCCTCTGTTCCCCTAAAACCTCCTCTCTGACCTCCTCTGTTCCCCTAAAACCTCCTCTCATCCTCTCTGACCTCCTCTGTTCTCCTAAAACCTCCTCTCCTCCTCTCTGACCTCTTCTGTTCTCCTAAAACCTCCTCTCCTCCTCTCTGACCTCTTCTGTTCTCCTAAAACCTCCTCTCCTCCTCTCTGACCTCCTCTGTTCTCCTAAAACCTCCTCTCCTCCTCTCTGACCTCCTCTGTTCTCCTAAAACCTCCTCTCTGACCTCCTCTGTTCTCATAAAACCTCCTCTCATCCTCTCTAACCTCCTCTGTTCCCCTAAAACCTCCTCTCCTCCTCTCTGACCTCCTCTGTTCTCATAAAACCTCCTCTCATCCTCTCTAACCTCCTCTGTTCTCCTAAAACCTCCTCTCATCCTCTCTGACCTCCTCTGTTCTCATAAAACCTCCTCTCATCCTCTCTGACCTCTTCTGTTCTCCTAAAACCTCCTCTCCTCCTCTCTGACCTCCTCTGTTCTCCTAAAACCTCCTCTCCTCCTCTCTGACCTCCTCTGTTCTCCTAAAACCTCCTCTCTGACCTCCTCTGTTCTCATAAAACCTCCTCTCATCCTCTCTAACCTCCTCTGTTCCCCTAAAACCTCCCCTCCTCCTCTCTGACCTCCTCTGTTCTCATAAAACCTCCTCTCATCCTCTCTAACCTCCTCTGTTCCCCTAAAACCTCCTCTCCTCCTCTCTGACCTCCTCTGTTCTCATAAAACCTCCTCTCATCCTCTCTAACCTCCTCTGTTCCCCTAAAACCTCCTCTCATCCTCTCTGACCTCCTCTGTTCTCCTAATACTTCCTCTCGCTCTCTGAATAACTGATGATGCATACACACACACAAACATTTATACACAGTCACTGACGCACACACACACACACACACACACACACACACACACACACACACACACACACACACACACACACACACACACACAGGTTGGAACAGAGGGCTGTCACAGTGCAGCGCCCCATGTTTAGAATGTATAGTAAGACCACATGGACAGCGTGGAAACACCTCTGTTCCTATACTGATCTAATCTCATTCCCTTTAGCTCAAAAACTACACCATAGGAAAGCTTCTGCCATCATCAGGAGAGCCTGAAGTTCCACAGGAAACAAACCTTTTAATCTTAATTGTAAACACGCTGCTTTTCCTCCCGTTGTGATGGTATGATGAGCTGTGAACTATGAACTATGAGCTCCCTGTGGATTTATGATGCTAAGCGTTAGCAAACAAACAACCCAGGTCAGTGTGTGTGTGTGTGTGTGTGTGTGTGTGTGTGTGTGTGTGTGTGTGTGTGTGTGTGTGTGTGTGTGTGTGTGTGTGTGTGTGTTTACGTGTGTGTGTGTGTTTACATGTGCGTGTGTGTTTACATGTGCGTGTGTGTTTACATGTGTGTGTGTGTGTGTGTGTGTGTGTGTGTGTGTGTTTACGTGTGTGTGTGTGCGTGTGTGCGTGTGTGTGTAGGGCTGCTGCCAACAATAACACCCTCCGCTTCAGTGGCAATAATGCTGGCAATGACCCACATAGCGAGGGGCATACACACACACACACACACAGACACGACACACACACACACACACAGACACGACACACACACACAGACACAGACACGACACACACACACAGACACGACACACAAAGGATTATAAGGTTCAACAGGACATTTTCCTTGGTCATCTCTCCTCTCTCTCATTATCCTGCATTGGGCATTATCATGTCTTGGGTATTATCATGTCTTGGGCATTATCATGCATTGGGTATTATCCTGCATTGGGCATTATCATGTCTTGGGTATTATCATGTCTTGGGCATTATCATGCATTGGGTATTATCCTGCATTGGGCATTATCCTGCATTTGGGCATTATCCTGCATTTGGGCATTATCCTGCATTTGGGCATTATCCTGCATTTGAGCATTGTCCTGCATTTGGGCATTATCCTGCCTTGGGCATTATCATGCCTTGGGTATTATCCTGTCTTGGGCATTATCCTGCATTGGGTATTATACTGTCTTGGCCATTATCATGTCTTGGGCATTATCCTGCATTGGGCATTATCCTGCATTTGGGCATTATTCTGTGTCTGCTCTGTTGACAGTACATTGCTGGGTGTCTGTTCTGTTGACAGTACATTGCTGGGTGTCTGTTCTGTTGGGTGTTTTTTGTAGGTGCCTTTTTTTCTTCAGAATTCAACATGAAACATGAAAACAGAATTCAACATGAAACATGAAAACAGAATTCAACATGAAACATGAAAACAGAATTCAACATGAAACATGAAAACAGAATTCAACATGAAACATTCAAACAGAATTCAACATGAAACATTCAAACAGAATTCAACATGAAACATTAAAACAGAATTCAACATGAAACATTAAAACAGAATTCAACATGTAGCAGCCACTGCCTTGAGGGAAATACACTATGAAGGGACAAAGTAAACCATTTTTTTCTGCCCAACTCCCTGTTAAATCCAAATGTAATTCATACACACAGACCAAGTGAACCACAATGAACCTAAAGGAACGTGTTTTCCATACAATCCCTGGGAACCCTTTATTGAGACAAAACAATGGCAGCAACTGTTCACTTGTATTGAATGTACTTCCACCTTGGATACAAAGCAGTACAATGATGATGATTGTTGTCGGGGGGATTAAACTTTGTGTTGCCATTTAGCACAAGTTCCAACTCCGCAGGGTACCTCGATGACCCTACATTTTAACTCTGGTAACTTTTTGTTCAACTCTGATTTGATTCATCACTATGTCTGTAAAATAACCCCTATACTTCCACTATGTCTACTGGGTGATCATCGTTTCACAATCTGTCAAAAACTAAAACTAAAACCTATCCAAAGAAGCCACATTAAATTAAAACCTATCGGGCAATGACTTCTATAAGGCGTTTGTCAAGGTACATGAACCATGGTGGAACGATTCTATTCTATTGGAACCCACCTATCAGCTTCCAGAGAACCACTCTATTCTATCCACCTATCAGCTTCCAGAGAACCACTCTATTCTATTGGAACCCACCTATCAGCTTCCAGAGAACCACTCTATTCTATCCACCTATCAGCTTCCAGAGAACCACTCTATTCTATTGTAACCCACCTATCAGCTTCCAGAGAACGACTATATTCTACTGTAACCCACCTATCAGCTTCCAGAGAACCACTCTACCTTTTAGTTGAAGGAACTGAACTCCCTCTCACGCAGAACGACATCTTAGTGACATTAAAACCCTCTACCCTCTACATGTACATACTACCTCAATCAGCCTGATTGGCATTATCTTGCCTTGGGCATTATCCTGCCTTGGGCATTATCCTGCTTTGGGCATTATCCTGCTTTGGTACAGTACATTGCTGGGTGTCTCTACATGTGTCTCTCTACATCTCTCTACATGTACATACTACCTCAATCAGTCTGACTAACCGGTGTCCTTATGTAGCCTCGCTACTGTATATAGCCTCGCTACTGTATATAGCCTGTCTTTTTACTGTTGTTTTATTTCTTTACTTACCTATTGTTCACCTAATACCTTTTTTGCACTATTGGTTAAGCATTTCACTGTAAGGTCTACACCTGTTGTATTCGGCGCACGTGAGAAAATAAACTTTTATTTGGAGTGAATTCTCTCTGACAGAAATGCATCTGTGTCATACATCCTGCTTTCCCAAACGGTCTGCAGAGACGGCTATACAGACGAACTGTAGACTGTTTCAAAAGGACAGACAACACTAGATCCTATATGGAACGAGGACAGAACAGCCTTTTAACCATCACACAGAGTGGGTGGTCTGGGGTTGTTCACCTAAAGAAAAGAAGAAAAGCTTTTAGGAAAACCTTTTTTTTCTCTCCTTCACACTTTGTTCACAGTCTGTCGGGACTTTCTGCTCTCTGCCAGATTCATCCAGTCATACAGACATAAACAGAAACGTTGTTAGTCCACACCTGTTGTTTACCAAGCATGTGACAAATACCATTTAAATTGATTTTGATAAATTCCAAGCTTGAAAGTTCAATTTAAGAAACCCATCTCTGTTTTGGCCATTTAGGTCTTGTTGAGTTTCGTCATCCTTCATGCCATCGGTGTTACGGGTGTGTTACGGGTGTGTTACGGGTGTGTTACGGGTGTGTTATGGGTTTGAATTGCGATGGATGAAAAGCCTTGGGCACAGACAGACACACAGGCAAGCAGCCAGGGAGACACGCAGACAGGGAGACAGGCAGGAAGACAGGCAGTAAGACAGGCAGAGAAACAGGAACGCAGGCATGCAGGGAGACAGGCAGTCCTGCAGGGAGACAGGCAGGGAGACAGACAGGCCTGCAGGGAGACAGGCAGGGAGACAGACAGGCCTGCAGGGAGACAGGCAGGGAGACAGACAGGCCTGCAGGGAGACAGGCAGGCCTGCAGGGAGACAGGCAGGGAGACAGACAGGCCTGCAGGGAGACAGACAGGCCTGCAGGGAGACAGGCCTGCAGGGAGACAGACAGGCCTGCAGGGAGACAGGCAGGGAGACAGACAGGCCTGCAGGGAGACAGACAGGCCTGCAGGGAGACAGGCAGGGAGACAGACAGGCCTGCAGGGAGACAGGCAGGGAGACAGACAGGCCTGCAGGGAGACCGGCAAGGCAGGGAGACAGACAGGCCTGCAGGGAGACAGACAGGCATGATAAACTGGGTTTGCTAGTCTTCTCTATGTCATGGTCAAGCTAAGCTTTGTGCATTTGGGGTTGTTACTCTTCAAGTGTTTAGGGTTTGAGAAAGAGGAAAGCGACTAACAGAGAGAGACACACAGTGCTGATTGACATGTAACAAACTTAGCTTCAGATCAGTGGAAGTCTGTGTCTTCTTTGAAGGTTTCTAAAGTTGGGCCGGTCCATCCTGGTAATGACAGGGGCTTAACTGAGCCGGCCCCGTTCTGCTCCCAACATGGTCCTTCCCGCGGGGTGTCACCACCCTGGGCCATACTAGACATGTACTTATTACACGACCAGATCAAAAGCATGCTGAGTTTCCAGTTTTTTTTTTTTTTACTTTCAAACTTGGAATGTAATTCAAATCAAATTGTATTTGTCACATGGTTCGTAAACAACAGGTGTGGACTAATGTTTATGTCTATTTCTGTTGACTTCTTCTCCAAACTGTTCGGGACGCCACATCATCTAGAAGTGAGTCATTCATGTTGAAACTGGCTCACAGCGCACAGCTAATTTGCCACCGTGCACTTTGAGGAATTTCAAACCTTCATTAGAGAATATTCTAGAATTTCAACCTCCATCGTGGGTTCAGGCCATTCTAGTGCCTTGTCATGCTAGCTAGCATAATTGTGTTGCGTTCATGAACTAAACAAAGCCGAGGGAAAAAAAGTGTTTACCAAGTCACAGTGTTTACCAAATCACAGTGTTTACCAAATCACAGTGTTTACCAAGTCACAGTGTCTACCAAGTCACAGTGTCTACCAAGTCACAGTGTCTACCAAGTCACAGTGTTTACCAAGTCACAGTGTCTACCAAGTCACAGTGTCTACCAAGTCACAGTGTCTAGCAAGTCACAGTGTCTACCAAGTCACAGTGTCTACCAAGTCACAGTGTCTACCAAGTCACAGTGTCTACCAAGTCACAGTGTCTACCAAGTCACAGTGTCTACCAAGTCACAGTGTCTAGCAAGTCACAGTGTTTACCAAGTCACAGTGTTTACCAAGTCACAGTGTTTACCAAGTCACAGTGTCTACCAAGTCACAGTGTTTACCAAGTCACAGTGTCTACCAAGTCACAGTGTCTACCAAGTCACAGTGTCTACCAAGTCAGTGTCTGCCAAGTCACAGATTCCGTCTGACAGAGACTCTGCGTGCCTTCCTCCCTGATCTACCTGACTAGTGGAGACGCCTTGCATAGTTTCATGGAGTACCACAACAATACAAAACACTGTCGTAGTAAACACCTCTCTAGCTCCATGCTGCTCACACTTATATACAGTCAGCCCCTAATGATGGGGTCCTGTCTGTCAGGGCAGAGCTGCTGAATCTCTCCGTCATAACAACAAAGGAAACGTTATGGCATCGCATCACGCACACACACACACACACACACACACACACACACACACACACACACACACACACACACACACACACACACACACACACACACACACACACACACACACACACACACGCGTGTATTAGGTAGTTGTGGTGGAATTGTTAGATTACTTGTTAGATATTTTTACATGTTTTAAATGTAACCTCTATTTAACTAGGCAAGTCATATTACTGCACGGTCGGAACTAGAAGCACAAGCATTTCGCTACACTCGCAATAACATTTGCTAAACACGTGTATATGACCAATAAAATTTTATTCGTTTTTGATTTAGTGGAAGAGTATTAGTATTAGCAATAGCAGTAGTATTAGTATTAGCAATAGCATTAGCATGAGTATTAGCAATAGTATTAGCAGTAGCATTAGCATGAGTATTAGCAATAGCATTAGCATGAGTATGAGTATTAGCAATAGTATGAGTATTAGCAATAGCATTAGCATGAGTATTAGCAATAGTATTAGCAGTAGCATTAGCATGAGTATAAGTATTAGTAATAGCAATGTTAATAGTATTAGTATTAGCAATAGCATTAGCATGAGTATTAGCAATAGTATTAGCAATAGCAGTAGTATTAGTATTAGCAATAGTATTAGTATTAGCAATAGCATTAGCATGAGCATTAGCAACAGTATTAGTATTAGCAATAGCATTAGCATGAGTATGAGTATTAGCAATAGTATGAGTATTAGCAATAGCATTAGCATGAGTATTAGCAATAGTATTAGCAGTAGCATTAGCATGAGTATTAGCAATAGCATTAGCATGAGTATGAGTATTAGCAATAGTATGAGTATTAGCAATAGCATTAGCATGAGTATTAGCAATAGTATTAGCAGTAGCATTAGCATGAGTATAAGTATTAGTAATAGCAATATTAATAGTATTAGTATTAGCAATAGCATTAGCATGAGTATTAGCAATAGTATTAGCAATAGCAGTAGCATGAGTATGCGTATTAGTAATAGTAATAGCATTAGTAATAGCAATAGTAATAGTAATATTATTAGTACTATTATTAGTATTAGTAATAGTATTAGTAATAGTAATAGCATTAGTAATAGCAATAGCAATAGTATTAGTAATATTATTAGTACTATTATTAGTATTAGTAATAGTATTACTATTAGACGCATAGAAGATTCAGAGACTGGACCGCTCTCGTATTCTCTATAGTCTCTCTCTTTCTACAACGCCGTGAGCGGTTTAACCCGCAGAGGAACGGAGTGAGGGTGGTTTAACCCGCAGAGGAACGGAGTGAGGGTGGTTTAACCCGCAGAGGAACGGAGTGAGGGTGGTTTAACCCGCAGAGGAACGGAGTGAGGGTGTTTTAACCCGCAGAGGAACGGAGTGAGGGTGGTTTAACCCGCAGAGGAACGGAGTGAGGGCGGTTTAACCCGCAGAGGAACGGAGTGAGGGTGTTTTAACCCGCAGAGGAACGGAGTGAGGGTGGTTTAACCCGCAGAGGAACGGAGTGAGGGTGTTTTAACCCGCAGAGGAACGGAGTGAGGGTGGTTTAACCCGCAGAGGAACGGAGTGAGGGCGGTTTAACCCGCAGAGGAACGGAGTGAGGGTGTTTTAACCCGCAGAGGAACGGAGTGAGGGCGGTTTAACCCACAGAGGAACGGAGTGAGGGCGGTTTAACCCACAGAGGAACGGAGTGAGGGTGTTTTAACCCGCAGAGGAACGGAGTGAGGGTGTTTTAACCCGCAGAGGAACGGAGTGAGGGTGTTTTAACCCGCAGAGGAACGGAGTGAGGGTGTTTTAACCCGCAGAGGAACGGAGTGAGGGCGGTTTAACCCGCAGAGGAACGGAGTGAGGGTGTTTTAACCCGCAGAGGAACGGAGTGAGGGTGGTTTAACCCGCAGAGGAACGGAGTGAGGGTGGTTTAACCCGCAGAGGAACGGAGTGAGGGTGTTTTAACCCGCAGAGGAACGGAGTGAGGGTGGTTTAACCCGCAGAGGAACAGAGTGAGGGTGGTTTAACCCGCAGAGGAACGGAGTGAGGGTGTTTTAACCCGCAGAGGAACGGAGTGAGGGCGGTTTAACCCGCAGAGGAACAGAGTGAGGGTGGTTTAACCCGCAGAGGAACGGAGTGAGGGTGTTTTAACCCGCAGAGGAACAGAGTGAGGGTGGTTTAACCCGCAGAGGAACGGAGTGAGGGTGGTTTAACCCGCAGAGGAACGGAGTGAGGGTGGTTTAACCCGCAGAGGAACGGAGTGAGGGTGTTTTAACCCGCAGAGGAACGGAGTGAGGGTGGTTTAACCCGCAGAGGAACGGAGTGAGGGTGGTTTAACCCGCAGAGGAACGGAGTGAGGGTGGTTTAACCCGCAGAGGAACGGAGTGAGGGTGTTTTAACCCGCAGAGGAACGGAGTGAGGGTGGTTTAACCCGCAGAGGAACGGAGTGAGGGTGTTTTACAAAAGGGATTCACGCTCACTGCTGGCCGGTCGGTCAGAGAGTAGAGGAGGATTTGTTTTAGCACCCTTTGTTTTTCTGTTACAGGGCAGCCCTTCACGTCCTCCTTCTCCTCCTCCCCCACTGGGGGGCCATATGGCCCTAGATTAGTTAAGCCCCATTTCAGCAACGTCCCACTAAAAGAAAAGAAATGAAAACAACGTGGCTGACAGACACATCACACTCTCTTCAATAGGTCTGGCTGCATGAAACATGTGTTTAAATAGGCCTGGCTGCATGAAACATGTGTTTAAATAGGCCTGGCTGCATGAAACATGTGTTTAAATAGGCCTGGCTGCATGAAACATGTGTTTAAATAGGCCTGGCTGCATGAAACATGTGTTTAAATAGGCCTGGCTGCATGAAACATGTGTTTAAATAGGCCTGGCTGCATGAAACATGTGTTTAAATAGGCCTGGCTGCATGAAACATGTGTTTAAATAGGCCTGGCTGCATGAAACATGTGTTTAAATAGGCCTGGCTGCATGAAACATGTGTTTAAATAGGTCTGGCTGCATGAAACATGTGTTTACGAGCTATTTCATCTTTTAAAAAGGCAGAGGGAGAAAAAGGCTGGCCTTGCAGTTGTTCTGTAATATCTTCAGATATAGCGTGTGATTTTAAAACACTTGAAAACACTAAGCGACTCACACATGGGTGGCAGAAAGAGAGAGAGAGAGAGAGAGAGACAGAGAGACAGAGAGACAGAGAGACAGAGAGACAGAGAGACAGAGAGAGAGAGAGAGAGAGAGAGAGAGAGAGAGAGAGAGAGAGAGAGAGAGAGAGAGAGAGAGAGAGGTTGGGCGAGCGAGCAACACATCAATCCATTAACAACAACACTAAAAAACACAGTATTACCCTGCATTCTGGCTGCAGAATGTCAACCTCTACATTGCCTTGCTGAAGCGCTGGTAGAGAAGGGGGAAGGAGAGGAGGATGAGGTGGAGGAGAGAGAAGAGGATAATGAGGGGGAGAGGTAGCGGTGCTGTGTGGTGCTCATTGCCTTGCTGAATCACACCGTCCCACAATAGAAACGCCTCTATACCGCCAGTGTGACCAAACACAGGCGGGAAGGTATTCTCCTTTAGTAGTAATCCTTCTGGACAACCTCAGTCCCACACCTGCTGCCCACCTGTGCCGACAAGTTAAATCTCGATGATGGACGAGAGGAGGAGGATGAGAAGGAAGGTCAGGAGGGAGGAGACCTCTGTCCTACTTCTTCCCACTAGTAAAGTCTTGCTGATGGACGAGAAGAGGAGGAGGAGAGAGGGAAGGCGGGAGGAGACCGAGCAGAGGAGAGAGGAGAGAAGGAAGGCGGGAGGAGACCGAGCAGAGGAGAGAGGAGAGAAGGAAGGCGGGAGGAGACCGAGCAGAGGAGAGAGGAGAGAAGGAAGGCGGGAGGAGACCGAGCAGAGGAGAGAGGAGAGAAGGAAGGCGGGAGGAGACCGAGCAGAGGAGAGAGGAGAGAAGGAAGGCGGGAGGAGACCGAGCAGAGGAGAGAGGAGAGAAGGAAGGCGGGAGGAGACCGAGCAGAGGAGAGAGGAGAGAAGGAAGGCGGGAGGAGACCGAGCAGAGGAGAGAGGAGAGAAGGAAGGCGGGAGGAGACCGAGCAGAGGAGAGAGGAGAGAAGGAAGGCGGGAGGAGACCGAGCAGAGGAGAGAGGAGAGAAGGAAGGCGGGAGGAGACCGAGCAGAGGAGAGAGGAGAGAAGGAAGGCGGGAGGAGACCGAGCAGAGGAGAGAGGAGAGAAGGAAGGCGGGAGGAGACCGAGCAGAGGAGAGAGGAGAGAAGGAAGGCGGGAGGAGACCGAGCAGAGGAGAGAGGAGAGAAGGAAGGCGGGAGGAGACCGAGCAGAGGAGAGAGGAGAGAAGGAAGGCGGGAGGAGACCGAGCAGAGGAGAGAGGAGAGAAGGAAGGCGGGAGGAGACCGAGCAGAGGAGAGAGGAGAGAAGGAAGGCGGGAGGAGACCGAGCAGAGGAGAGAGGAGAGACAGGGCATGTGCTACCCAGCAGGAGAGTGACTTCCTGGAACGCAGCCAGACGACCAGCGGAACAAAGACCGTGTCTAGTCTAACAGGCATGTCCATAAATAACTAGCTCTCTCAGCTCACCGCACCGTTTGTACGAGCAGAGGGGTTTCCACGCTGGACATGTGGTCTTACTATACATTCTAAACATGGGGCGTTGCACTGTGGCAGCCCTCGGGTTCCAACCTCTGTGTGTGTGTGTGTGTGTGTGTGTGTGTGTGTGTGTGTGTGTGTGTGTGTGTGTGTGTGTGTGTGTGTGTGTGTGTGTGTGTGTGTGTGTGTGTGTGTGTGAATTGTATGTCCTCACAAGGTTAGCTGTACAAGACTGTGTGTGTGTGTGTGTGTGTGTGTGTGTGTGTGTGTGTGTGTGTGTGTGTGTGTGTGTGTGTGTGTGTGTGTGTGTGTGTGTGTGTGTGTGTGTGTGTCCGAGCAGTTGTGATAAAGCACAAGGTGTACAGTTGAAGTGTTTTAGGTCAGTTAGAATCACCACTTTATTTTAAGAATGTGAAATGTCAGAATAATAGTAGAGAGAATGATTTATTTCAGCTTTTATTTCTTTCATCACATTCCCAGTAGGTCAGAAGTTTACATACACTCAATTAGTATTTGGTAGCATTGCCTTGAAATTGTTTAACTTGGGTCAAACGTTTCGGGTAGCCTTCCACAAGCTTCCCACAATAAGTTAGGTACATTTTGGCCCATTCCTCCTGGCAGAGCTGGTGTAACTGAGTCAGATTTTTAGGCCTCCTTGCTCGCACACGCTTTTTCAGTTCTGACTTGACTGGCCTGCACAGGGCCCTGACCTCAACCCCATAGAACACATTTGGGATGAATTGGAATGACAACTGTGAGCCAGGCCTAATCACCCAACATCAGTGTCCGACCTCACTAATGCTCTTGTGGCTGAATGGAAGCAAGTCCCTGCAGCAATGTTCCAACATCTAGTGGAAAGCCTTTCCAGAAGAGTGGAGGCTGTTATAGCAGCAATGTTCCAACATCTAGTGGAAAGCCTTCCCAGAAGAGTGGAGGCTGTTATGGCAGCAAAGTGGGAACCAACTCCATATTAATGCCCATGATTTTGGAATGAGATGTTCGACGTGAAGGTGTTCACATGCATTTCATGACCAAATGTATGTTCAAGTGTCTTTTCGGAATAAACACCTAATTTATTTTACCTCAATAGCTGCAGAATTTTTTGTCAACAATAACTCAATTTTCAATTTTTGACATGCAAAACGTCCCATTGGGAACCTAATGCTAAGGTATCAGAGGTCAGTAGAGCATTGTCATTGAGGTAGAGAAGGTTGTGTGTGTATTTTATACATATATTTATATATTTGATAAATACATTTTCCCAATATATTGAAATATATTTATATTTTATTGAAATATATCCTTACGGGCAGAATGTTTAAAAAAAAACGTTCAGTTTTACTGGTCAGGAAACGTGTGGCTGTCACGATCGTCTTTAGGTGAAAGAGTGGACCAAGGCGCAGCGTGATATGAATACATCTTCTTTTAATATAACGAAGACGAAAACTGAAGAACACTGACAAACTAATACAAAAACAACAAACGATCGTGAAGCTATACAAACTACGTGCACACATACAACATAGACATAGACAAAACAAAGGAAATAAGGTCAGGAACGTGACGGTGGCTTTGTTCCCACAACCAATGTGAAACCAAAAACATACGTTCCCACAACCAATGTGAAACCAAAAACATACGTTCCCACAACCAATGTGAAACCAAAAACATACGTTCCCATAACTTCCAGGGAAGCAAATCAGCTAGCTGGGTTAGGTCCCGTCTAGCTGTGTCTGTCTGTCTGTCTGTCAGTCAGTCAGTCAGTCAGTCAGTCAGTCAGTCAGTCAGTCTGTCAGTCTGTCAGTCTGTCAGTCTGTTCGTCTACAGTACCTGGCTACCTATCTGTCTGTCCGCCTGCCCATCTGCTTGACTACATGATGGGTGGAGTTAGTTATGTAGGTATGACTGCTTAATTCTGCACCACATGTCTGGGGCTAATGCCCGGCTTGGACAGTCTGATCCATGGACGTCTCAGTCCTCTCCTATTCCAGACTGATCCATGGACGTCTCAGTCCTCTCCTATTCCAGACTGATCCATGGACGTCTCAGTCCTCTCCTATTCCAGTCTGATCCATGGACGTCTCAGTCCTCTCCTATTCCAGTCTGATCCATGGACGTCTCAGTCCTCTCCTATTCCAGTCTGATCCATGGACGTCTCAGTCCTCTCCTATTCCAGACTGATCCATGGACGTCTCAGTCCTCTCCTATTCCAGACTGATCCATGGACGTCTCAGTCCTCTTCCATTCTAGACTGATCCATGGACGTCTCAGTCCTCTCCTATTCCAGACTGATCCATGGACGTCTCAGTCCTCTCCCATTCCAGACTGATCCATGGACGTCTCAGTCCTCTTCCATTCTAGACTGATCCATGGACGTCTCAGTCCTCTTCCATTCTAGACTGATCCATGGACGTCTCAGTCCTCTCCTATTCCAGAGTGATCCATGGACGTCTCAGTCCTCTTCCATTCTAGACTGATCCATGGACGTCTCAGTCCTCTCCTATTCCAGACTGATCCATGGACGTCTCAGTCCTCTTCCATTCTAGACTGATCCATGGACGTCTCAGTCCTCTCCTATTCCAGACTGATCCATGGACGTCTCAGTCCTCTCCCATTCCAGACTGATCCATGGACGTCTCAGTCCTCTCCTATTCCAGTCTGATCCATGGACGTCTCAGTCCTCTCCTATTCCAGTCTGATCCATGGACGTCTCAGTCCTCTCCTATTCCAGACTGATCCATGGACGTCTCAGTCCTCTCCTATTCCAGACTGATCCATGGACGTCTCAGTCCTCTCCTATTCCAGTCTGATCCATGGACGTCTCAGTCCTCTCCTATTCCAGACTGATCCATGGACGTCTCAGTCCTCTTCCATTCTAGACTGATCCATGGACGTCTCAGTCCTCTCCTATTCCAGTCTGATCCATGGACGTCTCAGTCCTCTCCTATTCCAGTCTGATCCATGGACGTCTCAGTCCTCTCCTATTCCAGTCTGATCCATGGACGTCTCAGTCCTCTTCCATTCTAGACTGATCCATGGACGTCTCAGTCCTCTCCTATTCCAGACTGATCCATGGACGTCTCAGTCCTCTCCTATTCCAGACTGATCCATGGACGTCTCAGTCCTCTCCTATTCCAGACTGATCCATGGACGTCTCAGTCCTCTCCTATTCCAGTCTGATCCATGGACGTCTCAGTCCTCTCCTATTCCAGACTGATCCATGGACGTCTCAGTCCTCTCCTATTCCAGTCTGATCCATGGACGTCTCAGTCCTCTCCTATTCCAGTCTGATCCATGGACGTCTCAGTCCTCTCCTATTCCAGACTGATCCATGGACGTCTCAGTCCTCTCCTATTCCAGTCTGATCCATGGACGTCTCAGTCCTCTCCTATTCCAGTCTGATCCATGGACGTCTCAGTCCTCTCCTATTCCAGACTGATCCATGGACGTCTCAGTCCTCTCCTTCTCAGTTCAGGATGTTGAGGACCAGAGAGCTTTGAAAACAAAGTGCACTCAGCTCTGGAATTTTTCAAGCTTGGCGAGACGCAATGCATCCCAGTTTGAGTTTCTATATTAATTAAAGACCAGGAGAATCACTTCCTGACTCTATTCCAGCTAGAGAGTCCATAGAAAAGCTTATCATACAGCTAGACTAGAAAAGCTTATCATACAGCTAGACTAGAAAAGCTTATCATACAGCTAGGAAAGAAAAGCTTATCATACAGCTAGACTAGAAAAGCTTATCATACAGCTAGACTAGAAAAGCTTATCATACAGCTAGGATAGAAAAGCTTATCATACAGTTAACATAGAAAAGCTTATCATATGGCTAGCATAGAAAAGCTTATCATACAGCTAGGATAGAAAAGCTTATCATAAGAGCAGTGGGGTGAGTGAGTAATCTCGGCACCCACAACCAAATATTGCGTGCTGGCCTGGACAGCTAACATTTCAATGTTTCATCTGTCACAAGAGACTAAGAAGTAATTCTCCATTACAATTCACTTAGTTGATCGACAACTGCAGGGTGCATGCTTAAAAGTGATTAGGCCCCATGTTATAAGATTAAGCTCCCGCTGCACCAAGAACAAATCAAATCAAAATCAAATGTAATTTGCTTGGTAAACAACGGGTGTAGACTAACAGGGAAATGCTTGTTAAACAACAGGTGTTGATTAACTGGGAAATGCTTGGTAAACAACAGGTGTAGACTAACAGGGAAATGCATGGTAAACAACAGGTGTTGATTAACTGGGAAATGCTTGGTAAACAACGGGTGTAGACTAACAGGGAAATGCTTGGTAAACAACAGGTGTTGATTAACTGGGAAATGCTTGGTAAACAACAGGTGTAGACTAACAGGGAAATGCTTGGTAAACAACAGGTGTAGACTAACAGGGAAATGATTGGTAAACAACAGGTGTAGACTAACAGGGAAATGCTTGGTAAACAACAGGTGTAGACTAACAGGGAAATGCTTGGTAAACAACAGGTGTAGACTAACAGGGAAATGCTTTCCTAAACAACAGGTGTAGACTAACAGTGAAATGCTTGGTAAACAACAGGTGTAGACTAACAGGGAAATGCTTTCCTAAACAACAGGGGCCTGTT
>NC_092104.1:2876551-2961416 GCF_045679555.1 Salvelinus alpinus | reverse complement strand
CCCGTCGGAAGCACAAATCCTCATGGAGGCATACGAGGAGGTAAAAGATATAATTAAGAAGAAAGGCAACACCGCCACAGTGATAAAGCAAAGAGAAAAAGCGTGGCAAAGTATTGCAGACCGCCTGAATGCGTAAGTAGTGCACAATTACACACTCACCGCTCCGCTGAAACATCACAATTACAATTCAAATATTTAATTCACATCTCCAAAAATGCAGTTGTACTGTAATTATGAAACGGTTAAATTTTTAATTGAAATGCACTGCAGATATGAGTGAAATTGTGTAAAGTAACTCCATCACACTGTATAAAGCTATGATAAATTTTTTGATATTTTTACTGAAAACAAGACAAAAATACCAAGTAATTTTTTGCAGTGTGACTCCATTAAATGTGTGTGTGTGTGTGTGTGTGTGTGTGTAGATTAAACATGAACGGGCCAAAACGGACATGGCAGCAGGTCAAAATCAAATACAAGAACATTCTGCAGAATGGTATGGTCCCTGACTAATATTTAACAAAGCACAAGCATATATTGTACCCAGAAGGTGCCTGCTCACACATTGTCTGTACTGTTTTAGCAGTGAAAAAGAATACCCACAGACAAGGCACGGGTGGTGGGTCACCAAAGGCTGACCTTACCCCAGCAGAGGACATGGCCTTGGAGCTAAATAAAGGCAGGCCCGTCTTAGAGGGGATCCCTGGGGGGAAAGAGACGAGCATAGGTTCCTCCCAAGATGCCACCCGCTTCATTCAAGGTATGTCCTTCCATCTCTACATGGGATACAACCACATTCATATTGAATCAATTTGGACTGTCTGACTTTGGTTTACCTATTGCCTTGCAGTGTCTGGCAGCACTGTGTTCCTGTTAGAGCCACCAGCACAAGCACCAGACGATGCTGATCCAGTGAGTACTCCATCAAAGGCATACTGTAGGCCTGGCATGTCTTGTCTACTAGCTTCAATATGAATCCGATTAAATGTGATAGGGTGAAGGCCCCAGTGCAGCAGCAACAGCACATGATGGAGACGATGATGAGGAGGAGACCATCTCTCTGGATTCCAGAAGGCATGAGGTATCATGTTAAGACTGTGAAAGTACTATTTACTCTACAATGGTGAGGAGTCCTCATCAAAATCAAAAAATCTAATTTCTTTTACAGGACCCAGATGCTATACAGTGGGAAAACCAGCCTGGCAACATAGTGCGTATTAATAAAAGGACACCACATCCTGCCAAATTCCAGCTGCGCTAATTGTATTGTGTTCACAGAGCTCACAAGCTATCAGAAAGTTGTATGGCAACCACCTCCGGCGCCAAATAGAACTGGCAGACATAGACATTCAGTACAAGAAGAAAAAGATGGAAAATCTTGCACTGGAGTCCGAAATAAAAAAGAGGACAATTAGGAAACTGGACCTTGAAATAAAAAAACTTGAGAGGGAGGTGAGATATGCCTTCAATGTACACTGTATGCTAACTGTAACACAAATGTATTAATCATTATTTTTCTTTCCTCCCCCAGCTCCAAGAAGATGACACAGCTCAAAATAAAAATTAGGTATATTCTCGTAAAGTCAAGTGAGCCATGACATATGAGCTCTTATTGTGAGCACACAGGACGGTGGCATCTTTCTAAGGTTTTTTTTATTTTCCCAGCAATCAGTACAACCAAGTCATCGTTATAAGGCATCGCCCTCTTTTGCCCACCCCCCCAGCACCAGGTGTGGCCACTAGCCTATATGAAGGGCCAAAATTGTGTGTTCCTTTCTGCTCTGACAATGGCATGCCCATTCGTGCGAGATGTGGTGGATGAAGAAGCACTTGTGCTGAGGAGAGCCTTCAGGCGAGAAAGGGTCTTCAGGGACCGGTTGGACCCACTGGCCTTCCCTGATGACCATCTATATGAAAGATACAGGTTTTCTGCAGATGGCATCAGGTATCTATGCAGACTACTGGGTCCCAGGATTAAGCACCGCACTGCACGGAGCCATGCACTGAGTGTGGAGCAAATGGTTTGTGTGGCCTTGCGCTTTTTTGCTAGTGGAGCCTTCCTGTACTCAGTGGGGGATGCAGAACAGCTGAACAAGGCCACAATTTGCCGCACAATAAGGAGTGTGTGTCTGGCTATCAAAGCATTAGCAGATGTCTTCATCTCCTTCCCTGGCCACAGAAGACTCTGTGACATCAAAGAGGAGTTCTATAGGATTGCAGGTAAGAGGATCTACAAATTACAGGACAACTGTTAACACATAGTAGGATACTCATTACTTTGTGTGACAGGTTTCCCCAATGTCATTGGTGCAGTGGACTGCACACACATAAGGATAAAAGCCCCCTCAGGTGCCCATGAGGCCGATTTTGTGAATAGGAAATCCTTTCACAGCATTAATGTTCAGGTGAACATAACTTTTTGATATTGTCCATTGACGAACACTCTGCATTGCCAGTGATGTGCATTGATTGGTGTAATATTCCTCATCTTATGATTTCAGATGGTCTGCAATGCTGACTGTGTGATCAGCAATGTTGTGGCAAAATGGCCTGGCTCAGTCCATGACTCCAGAATCTTTCGGGCCTCTGAAATCTATCAGTGCCTATCACAAGGTAAGCCACACAACCCCTATTTATAACCATCATGGCTGTGTCAAGAATATCACTGTGTTTATGAGGTAGTAATGATGAGATTTTGTGTTGACAGGTGAATTCTCTGGTGTGTTGCTGGGAGACAGGGGGTATGGCTGCCAGCCTTTTCTCCTGACACCTTTCACAGACCCCCAGGAAGCACAGCAGGCCTACAACCATGCCCATGCCAGGACCAGGGCCAGAGTTGAAATGACCTTTGGCCTCCTGAAGGCACGCTTTCACTGCCTTCACAAATTAAGGGTCAGCCCTGTTAGGGCATGTGATATTACTGTGGCTTGTGCTGTCCTCCACAATGTGGCCTGCCTGAGGAAGGAGAGGGCCCCCAGAGTGCCACCAGCCATGGACTGGGACAATCCGGCAATCTTCCCTGATGACGACAGTGGTCGGCTGCTGAGGGACCAATATGTGTTGAATTATTTTAGTTAGTATGTGTGCTTTCAATTTTGGTTAAATATGTCCTGCGGTGGCAGAGGAATTTGGGTTTTTTTGGGTTCGTTTTTTGACGAATTTGGCCTCTTATGATGTTTGTGTGGTATACTGTGTGTAATACAAGGCTGCAGGGAGGCTACTGCATCCATTCATTTGTCTGTTCAGTTGATGTGTATGGATTTGTCCTGCATTTATTTTAGTGTGCAGACATGCAGGGTGTGTTATATACAGACCTTTGAATGTGTATGTATCATTTTGTATAATATGCTTGGATTCTGTGCTTTCCATCTTGTAGAGTCACTGTGACTTCAGTTTCGAAAGGAGCTGATGGTTTACCTGCTTTGTTTTGTCCTTATTCAATAAAGGAACATAATGTTACACATTGTGTTTTTATATTCATATGGAATGTGTATTTGTTTATATGACAGAGTACTAGGGCCACACTGAAGAAAAAGGATAAAGTCATAAATTTATGAGGCTGGTTCTTTCTGCAGAAAAGCTACATATTGTTTTTACAGTTTTGATACTTATGACAATGTGATACTTAATATTCTGGCACATCAGCATGTCTTTGTTTATGAAACCATACTGAAGTACAATTTCACGAAATGCCCCACATCTGTCATTTTAACAACTGTCCTCCTTTAAAACAACTGGTTACAATATTATGACTTGTGTTTTTTTCCCCTCTGTGGCCCTAATATTCTATCATTTTATATATAGCCTTATAGTCTATGGGAAACTGTAAATTATCTAATGATAGCAACATCATCTAAAAATCATTTTTTATCCAAAATCATTGAAATTAATGATCACAAACGTTTAAATAATAACAGTGGGTCTAGTTATATGTGATAACAATGTATAGTGAGCAGTGAAATAACTATTGGTTTCCATTTGTGGTGACTGCTGACTGACATTAGGGATGAGATTAAATAGATCCTGGAATTTAGCCTGGTCTGGAGCAGGCTAGCTCCACAGAATAAATCTCCATGGTAATTTATACCATAACATATCCTCCTGCCCCCTATCCATCTTTAGTGCAACCGGATTACGGATCAATTGAGCCAGGATCACCAAGATATCCTGGCTTAATCCCTTATCCTAGTTTTGTGCAACAGGCCCCAGGTGTAGACTAACAGTGAAATGCTTGGTAAACAACAGGTGTAGACTAACAGGGAAATGCTTGGTAAACAACAGGTGTAGACTAACAGGGAAATGCTTGGTAAACAACAGGTGTAGCTTAATTAACAGTGAACTGCTTGGTAAACAAACAGGTCTAGACTAACAGTGAACTGCTTGGTAAACAAACAGGTCTAGACTAACAGTGAACTGGAATAAATACAGGAATAAGGAATAAGGAATAAATACACAATGAGTAACGATAACTTGGCTAAATACACCAGGTACCAGTACCGAGTCGATATGCAGGGGTACGAGGTAATTGAGGTAGATCTGTACATATAGGTATAGATAACGTGACTAGACAACAGGATAGATAATAAACAGTAGCATCAGCGTATGTGATGAGTCAAAAAACGTTAGTGGAAAGAGGGTCAATGCAGATAGTCTGGGTAGCTATTTGGTTAATTATTTATCTAACTATTTAACTAACTATTTATCTGTCTTATGGCTTGGGGAGGTAGAAGCTGTTCAGGGTCCTGTTGTTCCAGCCATGGTGCATCGGTACCGCTTACTGTGCTGTAGCAGAGAGAACAGTCTGTGACTTGGTTGGCTGCAATTTAGGCTAATGGAGCCTTGACCCATATTGGCTTCTCTGAGAAGCAATCAGCCAAATACATCATGGGACTGGACTGGAGAGGGAGGAGCTGAGAAGCACAGTGGAAAGTACGTCACAAAGGGTCTTTAAACTGGTTTAATATTACCTTTGATATTCTCTGTGGTCGTACAGTCAGTCTATGATATCTTCCTGGCTATAGTATCATGGGACTGGACTGGAGAGTGAGGAGCACAGTGGAAAGTACCCAGCTAGCACATTTGGTTCCTTGGAAGTTTTTGGTTTCCCATTGGTTCTGGGAACGAAGGGTACACTTTGCCTGTTCTGGGTACTTGCATTTTTAGGTTATTTGAAGGTAATTAATGAACATTCTGAGAACATGTTTCAATAAAGACTTTTAATAACACTGCTAGCTTAGTTTAACCGTTTTGAATTATTCCAAGCACAGATACGACACATGGAAATGAATTTGCTTAGGTATTAATCAAATTGTATTTGTCACATGCTCTGAATACAACAGGTGTAGATCTCACCATGAAATGCTTACTTACAAGCCCTTAAAACTTCTTCGGGATCGGTGTGTCCCTTCCACGGGACTGTTGAGCTAATGTAGGCTAATGTGATTAGCATGAGGTTGTAAGTAACAAGAACATTTCCCAGGACATAGACATATCTGATATTGGCAGAAAGCTTACATTCTTGTTAATCTAACTGCACTGTCCAATTTACAGTAGATATTACAGTGAAAGAATACCACGCTATTGTTTGAGGAGAGTGCACAATTTTGAACATGAAAAGTTATTAATAAACAAATTAGGCACATTTGGGTAGTCTTGATACAAAAAAAATATAATTTGTAAACCAATCAGGCCTTTATTGTAGAGTGGCCAGACGGAAGCCATTCCTCAGTAAAAGGCACATGACAGCCCTCTCGGAGTTTGCCAAAAGGCAGCTAAAGACTCTGACCATGAGAAACAAGATTCTCTGGTCTGATGAAACCAAGATTGAACTCTTTGGCCTGAATGCCAAGCGTCACGTTTCGAGGGAACCTGGCACCATCACAACGGTGAAACATGTTGGTGGCAGCATCATGCTGCGGCAGGCACTGGGAGACTAGTCAGGATCAAGGGAAAGATGAACAGAGCAAAGTATAGAGAGATCCTTGACGAAAACATGCTTCAGAGCGCTCAGGACCCCGGTCAACTGCCTTGCACCCCCCACAGCAACTCGCCCAAGCCGCCCCCATTTCTCCTTCACCCAAATCCAGATAGCTGATGTTCCGAAAGAGCTGCAAAATCTGGATCCCTACAAATCAGCCGGGCTAGACAATCTGGACCCTCTCTTTCTAAAATTATCTGCCGAAATTGTTGCAACCCCTATTACTAGCCTGTTCAACCTCTCTTTCGTATCATCTGAGATTCCCAAAGATTGGAAAGCTGCCGCGGTCATCCCCCTCTTCAAAGGTGGAGACACTCTAGACCCAAACTGATACAGGCCTATATGTATCCTACCCTGCCTTTCTAACGTCTTCGAAAGCCAAGTTAACAAACAGATCACCGACCATTTCGAATCCCACCGCACCTTCTCCGATATGCAATCTGGCTTCCGAGATGGTCATGGGTGCACCTCAGCCACGCTCAAGGTCCTAAACGATATCATAACTGCCATCGATAAGAGACAGTACTGTGCAGCCGTATTCATCGACCTGGCCAAGGCTTTCGACTCTGTCAATCACCACATTCTAATCGGCAGACTCAACAGCCTTGGTTTCTCAAATGACTGCCTCGCTTGGTTCACCAACTACTTCTCTGATAGAGTTCAGTGTGTCAAATCGGAGGGCCTGTTGTCCGGACCTCTGGCAGTCTCTATGGGGGTGCCACAGGGTTCAATTCTCGGGCCGACTCTCTTCTCTGTATACATCAATGATGTCGCTCTTGCTGCTGGTGATTTTCTGATCCACCTCTACGCAGATGACACCATTCTGTATACATCTAGCCCTTCTTTGGACACTGTTAACAAACCTCCAAACAAGCTTCAACGCCATACAACTCTCCTTCCGTGGCCTCCAACTGCTCTTAAATACAAGTAAAACTTCTGGCCCTTCTTTGGAAACTGTGTTAACTTCTTCGGGGTAGGGGGCAGTATTTCCGAAGTTCGGATGACTGAGGTGCCCAAAGTAAACTGCCTGTTACTCAGGCCCAGAATCTAGGACATGCATATAATGGTAGTATTGGATAGACAACAATCTAAAGTTTCCAAAACTGTTAAAATAATGTCTGTGAGTATAACAGAACTGATATAGCAGGCAAAAACCCGGGGAGAATCCATCCAGGATTTTTTTTTTGAGCTCACCACTCATTATAATGGCTGTCTATGGGAATATCAAAGGAATACCTCCCAGATTGCAGTTCCTATGGCTGCCACTAGATGTCAACAGTCTTTAGAAAGAGTTTCAGGCTTGTTTTCGGAAAAATTTGCTAGAATTTGTAGTTGTTCTCGGTGTCTCCCATCACGGCCGTAGTGTTGTGGTGCGCGTCGGTGAGGGCGCGCACTTCGTTATTTATCTCCGGTAATGAACATATTATTCTCCATCTTAAATTGTATCGTTTATTTACATATTAGGGTGCCTGCGGATTGATTAGAAACGCTGTTTGACTTGTTTGGACGTAGTTTATTGGTATCTTTTGGGATTAATTTGTATGCATTTTAAACGAGGGAAACCGGTGGATTAATGAGTCAAGCCAACTAAACTGACTTTTTTGGGATATAAAGAAGGACTTTATCGAACAAAACAACCATTTTTGATGTAGCTGGGACCCTTTGGATTGCAAACAGAGGAAGATCTTGAAAGGTAAGTGATTTATTTTATCGCTATTTCTGACTTTCGTGACGCCTCTGCTTGTTTGGAAAATGTTTGTAATGCTTTTGTATGCGGGGCCCTGTCCTCAGATAACCGCATGGTATGCTTTCGCCGTAATGCCTTTTTGAAATCTGACAAAGCGGCTGGATTAACAAGAAGTTAAGCTTTTAACTGATGTATAACACTTGTATTTTCATGAATGTTTAATATGACGAATTTTGTATTTTCAATTTCGCGCTCTGCAATTTCACTGGATGTTGACCAGGTGGGACGCTTCAATGCCATACAACTCTCCTTCCGTGGCCTCCAACTGCTCTTAAATGCAAATAAAACTAAATGCATGCTCTTCAACCGATCACTGCCAGCACCTGCCTGCCCATCCAGCATCACTACTCTGGACAGCTCCGACTTAGAATATGTGGATAACTACAAATACCTAGGTGTCTGGTTAGAATGTAAACTCTCCTTCCAGACTCAAATTAAGCATCTCCAATCCAAAGTTAAATCTAGAATCGGCTTCCTATTTCGCAACAAAGCATCCTTCACTCATGCTGCCAAACATACCCTCGTAAAACTGACTATCCTACCAATCCTCGACTTCGGCGATGTCATTTATAAAATAGCCTCCAACACTCTACTCAACAAATTGGATGTAGTCTATCACAGTGCTATCCGTTTTGTCACCAAAGCCCCATATACTACCCACCTATGCGACCTGTACGCTCTCGTTGGCTGGCCCTCGCTTCATACTCGTCGCCAAACCCACTGGCTCCAGGTCATCTACAAGACCCTGCTAGGTAAAGTCCCCCCTTATCTCAGCTCGCTGGTGACCATAGCAGCACCTACCTGTAGCACGCGCTCCAGCAGGTATGTCTCTCTGGTCACCTCCAAAGCCAATTCCTCTTTTGGCCGCCTTCCAGTTCTCTGCTGCCAATGACTGGAACAAACTGCAAAAATCACTGAAGCTGGAGACTCATATCTCCCTCACTAGCTTTAAGCACCAGCTGTCAGAGCAGCTCACAGATCACTGCACCTGTACATAGCCCATCTGTATACAGCCCATCCGAATACCTCATCACCATACTGTATTCATGTATTTATCTTGCTCCTTTGCACCCCAGTATCTCTACTTGCACATTCATCTTCTGCACATCTACCATTCCAGTGTTTAATTGCTATATTGTAATTACTTCGCCACCATGGCCTATTTATTGCCTTAACTCCCTTATCTTACCTCATTTGCACTCACTGTATATAGACTTTTTTTTCTCTCTTTTTCTCTACTGTATTATTGATTGTATGATTGTTTATCCCATGTGTAACACTGTGTTGTTTGTCGCACTGCTTTGCTTTATCTTGGCCAGGTCACAGTTGTAAATGAGAACTTGTTCTCAACTAGCCTACCTGGTTAAATAAAGGGGATTTTTTTTATTTTTTTTAATAAAAGTTTATCAACTTTCAAAGCAGAATTACTTTCCCATTGTTCTTCAACTGTAGTGTATGATATACCATTTTATAGCTCTGAGTCTCTACTTTTATCCAATGTATATTAAAAAAATATATACATTTATCATTTTGCTACATAAGTCCGAATCGAGCCGGTCGGTCACATATGTTTTTAAATAACATTCTCAGAACGTTACTAACGTTTTCTTGGTGGTTTTCTTAATGTTCTGAGAACACGACTTTAAATAGAAATATAACGAAACCTGCAGAAAACGTTACGCTGAAGTAATAATATTCCTACAGAAGAACTTTGTTTCTTAACGTTTCCCTGAACGTTCTGAGAACACGACTTTAAATAGAACCACGAGGAAACCTCTAGGAAATGTTATGCTGAAGTACGGAAATTCCCACCTAAGAAACATGGCTCTTAGAACATGATGTGCTAGCTGGGTATCCTGCACCATTCCCAGAACGTTGTGGAAAGGTTGTATGCAAAATAACTAAAAGGCCAATCACGCTCTTACCAAGCTCACGTTATGTGCTAGCTGGGTAAAAACTATCTCCCTGCTGCTCCGTGTCTTGCTCACCTGTAGCCCTAGTTCAGCTTCCAATTCAACAAGCTGTCTCTCTCCCTGCAGCGCCGTGTCTTGCTCACCTGTAGCCCCACTTCCTGCCTCTGAAGAGAGATCATGCAGTTGCTATATTATGTCACCAGAGGTACACAAAGACACAAACACTGTCTTTCAATGTCCTAACACTGTACTAATACATTTCACCAAGGGAAAAAGCTGACTTCTCAAATGTTTACACCGGGAAAAAGTGAAGAACACACATCCCAAAAAAATAACAAGCGCTAGAAGGAAAAGCAGATGGAAGCCGTGGGTGGAGAAAAGGAGGGAGGAGGTTCTTTGAGTTCACGTCGATAGCAGAGGCCAGGACACTCTGGTCTACAGCTCAATGAGCCGTGCTTCGGTAGCTGTTTTTGGGGGCGGTCAGTGTTTTCACGCTGGCCTGGTGGGCAGAAAAAGATTGTACTCTTTAAACCAAAGCAATGCTCTTTTCTTGCTCCTGCTATTGTCCCACTGAAGTGTAAGAAAGAGAAGCTTCTACTGAGAGCTACTTTCTTTATATGTTATGTTGTCTGAGAACCTTTTCTGGTCCAGGGATATTTGACCTGACAAATAGGGACAAGGGAGTTGTGTTTCTTAGACCTGTTTTCAATTGAAGAATATGATAGACTGTATAGTTGTGAACCAACAGCTGCAGTCCACAACAGACAGTCCACAACAGACAGTCCACAACAGACAGTCGACAACAGACAGTCCACAACAGACAGTCCACAACAGACAGTCCACAACAGACAGTCCACAACAGACAGTCCACAACAGACAGTCCACAACTAACACAAGGGAAAGTGTTTATACTGAAAGGTTCTGGGCTGTTGCAGGGTTACGTTTTCAGAATGTGGGCTGTTGCAGGGTTACGTTTTCAGAATGTGGGCTGTTGCAGGGTTAAGTTTTCAGAATGTGGGTTGTTGCAGGGTCAAGTTTAGGGTTAGGTTTAGGTTTGGCTTTAAGGTTGTGGGCTGTTGGAGGGTTAGGTTTAGGGTTAGATTTAGGTTTGGCTTTAAGGTTGTGGGCTGTTGGAGGGCAGTTCTGCAGGATTTAGGCCAGACAGTTGTAAGGGGTTTCTGTATTTGGATGATCTGTGTCATTGTCCATAGACAGGATTGAACGGGTTTAAAATGATTTCAATGTCTGAAGTTGGTTGAATAGATAGAGAGGTGGCCTGAAAGCTTTTCTGTACTACAGTCAGAGGTTCTGAAAACCTGGGGTTGCCTGGGGGCATGATCCCTTGAGAACGACTGGTGACTTTTTAAAAAGGAGATTCTACCCGGAAATTAATAAAAATGTAATTATGTTGACACCATTTGAAATATAGTTTAGCTTTTACCTAATTGAAAAACCTCAAAATACACTGAATGCATCAAATGCTACAAATATATGTTGTGACTTGTCACTCGTGGTGAGGGTTTTGCTAGTGGGTGTGCAGTTCTACAAATTTTGTCATGGGACTGAGTTTTTTTTAAATGCACATTTTAAAGAAAATTTCCTTCAATTCTACACATTTTGCCATTTGACTGAGATAAAATGTGCAGTTAAAAAAGCAAATGTTCTTAAATTCTACACATTTTGTTACGGCTTACGCTGTGTTCTTATGCTATCTGAGTGACTCAAACATTATATCAAAATCAATTGGGGTTGTCCCATGCCAAGGCATTCTCTGAAATGTAGATTCTCTCAGTCTAGTTTTTATTTAGGTGATTGTTAGTCATCAAAGATAATCTTATTAAAAAGAGTGTATTCGGGAAGTATTCAGACCCCTTTTTTCCACATTTTCCCCTTTCCCCCCCCCCCCCCCATTAATCTACACACAATACCCCATAATGACAAAGTGAAAACAAGTGTTTTTAGATTGTTTTGTGCAAATTCTTAAAAAATAAAAAAACAGATACCTTATTTACATAAGTATTCAGACCATTTGCTATGAGACTCGAAATTGAGCTCAGGTGCATCCTGTTTCCATTGATCATCCTTGAGATGTGTCTACAACATGTTTGGAGCCCACCTGTGGTAAATTCAATTAATTGGACATGATTTGTAAAGGCACACACCTGTCTATATAAGGTATCACAGTTGACAGTGCATGTCAGAGCAAAAACCAAGCCATGAGGTCGACAGGATTGTGTCGAGGCACAGATCTGGGGAAGAGTAGCAAAAAATGTCTGCAGCATTGAAGGTCCCCAAGAACACAGTGGCCTCCATCATTCTTAAATGGAAGAAGTTTGGAAATAACAAGACTCTTCCTAGAGCTGGCCACCAGGCCAAAACTGAGGAATCAACCAAGAACCAGATGGTCACTCTGACAGAGCTCCAGAGTTCCTTTGTGGAGATGGGAGAACCTTCCAGAAGGACAACCATCTCTGAAGCACTTCACCAATCAGGCCTTTATGGTAGAGTGGCCAGACGGAATCCACTCCTCAGTAAAAGGCACATGACAGCCTGCTTGGAGTTTGCCAAAAGGCATCTGTTAGGTTCTAAATAGACAAAGTAAAAACTAACGGACAACTAGGTAACACTCAAACCAAGTTTATTCACCCAATGGGTCAGACACCTGAACCTACAAAATACTTATTTACACAAGCACTGGTATTTAAACCTTCCTCCTATGCTCAGTCTTCTCCTTACACATCTGGACAGCCAATTACATCTCTGTTGCTAGACAGAACTTTAGTGATGCCTGTTCTTCCTCGGCCCAAATTCCTCACTCCTCCCCAACTCACGGCTGTCCTGTTGACTTGTACCAAACTGTGGCACTTTTCATAGGATACCTGATGTCTAACAATAGGATAGTCAGTTTTACGAGGGTATGTTTGGCAGCATGAGTGAAGGATGCTTTGTTGTGGATTAGGCCGATTCTAGATTTAACTTTGGATTGGAGATGCTTAATGTGAGTCTGGAAGGAGAGTTTACATTCTAACCAGACACCTAGGTATTTGTAGTTATCCACATACTCTAAGTCGGAGCTGTCCAGAGTAGTGATGCGGGCAGATGCTGGTAGCGATCGGTTGAAGAGCATGCATTTAGTTTTACTAGCATTTAAGAGCAGTTGGAGGCCACGGAAGGAGAGTTGTATGGCATTGAAGCTCGTCTGGAGGTTAGTTAACACAGTGTAGAGGGGCCTATCGACCCAGGATGCAGGGGAAAGGGGGATACCTATTCAGTTGTACAACTGAATGCATTCAACTGAAATGTGTCTTCCACATTTAACCCAACCCCTCTGAATTAGATAGGGGCTCTGCTCCGGCCCAGCCCCAGCCCCGGTGCCTCTAGAGGGGCCCATCGACCCAGGATGCAGGGGGGCTCTGGTGCGGCCCAGGCCCAGCCACGATGCCCATCACCCAGGAGAACGCTCTGAGCCACATCTGTCTACTGGAGGACTGGCTCCTGGTGGCCCAGACCAGGTACGAGGATCACTATGGAGACCCAGACCAGCAGTCCACCACCAGCAGAGACCCAGACCAGCAGTCCACCACCAGCAGAGACCCAGACCAGCAGTCCACCACCAGCAGAGACCCAGACCAGGACTCGTACCAGGTCTGTTTTTGCATACACGTGTGGGTCAATTACATGCTGTACTACGAGTGCCTACTGTGATTGTTTAAAGTCTAACGGTGGTCCACAATGTTGTTCTGAAATATGTATGATCTGTTGTCAGTCTCTGTAATATTGTGGAGTGATTCAGTCCATTGTTGTAACTCCAACTGTATCCCAGGAGTCAGAACACGAGGAAGACGCCTGCAGCACGGTCAACAGCGGCGGCTACAGACGTACCAGCGGAGACATGTCTCTATGTCGGGCCGCTATACAGAAACTGGTGGAATACATCCAGCTCAACTTCACCGAGGAAGGAGAGATGCAGAGAACCTCCCTCCGACCCACGATGCCGTGCGGAGGTGTGGACGCGGAGGTGCGGACGCGGAGGTGCGAGCCGTGTGTCTCACCAAGCGAGAGGGGGACGGGGCAGAGCTGGGACTCAGTTTCGGTAACATCCCGATATTCGGGGATCCGGAGGGGGAGGATAGGAAGAAGGGAGGGAGGAGGAGGAGGAGGAGGAAGGAGGGATCCAGAGTACCGCCCTCCGACCCATGAGATTTTATGTTTAGACAGTGAAGGCCTCATCTTGTGATTCACTTGATGTGGTGATTAAAGACACATTGAAGGTCATACAGACTGATATATAGTTAACATTTAAAACATAATGAGTGTCATACAGCCAATGACATCACTGATATATAGTTAACATTTAAAACATAATGAGTGTCATACAGCCAATGACATCACTGATATATAGTTAACATTTAAAACATAATGAGTGGCATACAGACTATGACATCACTGATATATAGTTAACATTTAAAACATAATGAGTGTCATGCAGACTATGACATCACTGATATATAGTTAACATTTAAAACATAAACCCTCAAGATGAAGGAGTCATCTGAGAATGTTACTTTTGCTTTTGAAAATAAACTTCCAACGTATAATGTTAAAGTTAGATATTGATGTTCAGCCATAAAAACAATATATTAGTTATACATTTAATTAAATAAAATTCCATCTACTACACCTCCACAGCGTTACACATTTAGGAAGATTCCAAACACATTCGACAGAGTGCTGGGCCAGTAACCGAAAGGTTGCTGGATCGAATCCCTGAGCTGACAAGGTAAACATCTGTCGTTCTGCCCCTGAACAAGACAGTTAACCCACTGTTCCTAGGCCGTCATTGTCAAATAAGAATTTGTTCTTAACTGACTTGCCTAGTTAAATTAAAACATTAAAAAATCCAAACTGGTTACTAAACTCTCCACAAATCCTATAAATATCAAAACAAGGAAAAGATATGTAGATCTACATACTACTATAGAATGTATATAACCTACACTTTTTGTACAGTTCGGTCAGTGAGCATCACCAAAAGGCGAGGGAGTCTTATGATGGGTTTTAAAGTAAACGGAACAAAAATGGGTTTTAAAGTAAACGGAACAAAAATATAAACACAACATGTAAAGTGTTGGTCCCATGTTTCATGAGCTCAAATAAAATATCTAAAAAATGTTCCATTACGCACAATTATTTCTCTCAAATGTTTTGTACAAATTTGTTTACATCCCTGTCAGCATTTCTCCTTTGCCAAGATCATCCATCCACCTGACAGGTGTGGCATATCATGAAGCTGATTAAACAGTATGCCTATTACACAGGTGTACCTTGTGCTGGGGTCAATAAAAGGCAACTCTAAAATGTTCATTTTTGTCACACAACACAATGCCACAGCGTGCAATTGTCATGCTGACTGCAGGAATGACCACCAGATCTTTTCCCAGAAAATATAACGTTAATTTCTCTACCATAAGCCGACTCCAACTTCGTTTTATAGAATTTGGCAGTACGTCCAACCGGCCTCACAACAGCAGATCACGTGTAACCACGCCAGCCCAGGACCTCCACATCCGGCTTCTTCACCTGCGGGATCGTCTGAGACCAGCCACCCGGACAGCTGATGAAACTGTAGGTTTGCACAAGCAAAGAATGACTGTGTCCTCTCAGCGCAGCTCCTCACCAGGGTCTTGACCTGACTGCAGTTCGGCCCCGTAACCGACTTCAGTGGGTAAATGCTCACCTTCGATGGCCACTGGCACGCTGGAGAAGTGTGCTCTTCACGGATGAATCGCGGGTTTCAACTGTACCTGGCATATGGGAGACGTGTGGGCGAGCGTTTTGCTGATGTATGTATGGCTTTGTGCCCCATGGTGGCGGTGGGGTTATGGTATGGGCAGGCATAAGCTACGGACAACGAACACAATTGCATTTTATTGATGGCAATTTGAATGCGAAGAGATACCATGAGGACATCCTGTGGCCCATTGTCGTGCCATTCATCCGCTGTCATCACCTCATGTTTCAGCATGATAATGCACGTCCCCATGTAGCAAGGATCTGTACACAATTCCTGGAAGCTGAAAATGTCCCAGTTCTTCCATGGCCTGCGACATTGCCTGTCACCCATTGAGCACGTTTGGGATGCTTTGGATCGAAGGTGTACGACAGCGTGTTCCAGTTCCCGCCAATGTCCAGCAACTTCACAGCCATTGAAGAGGAGTGGGACAACATTCCACAGGCCACAATCAACAGCTTGATCAACTCTATGTGAAGGAGATGTGTCACGCTGCATGAGGCAAATGGTGGTCACACCAAATACTGACTGGTTTTCAGCGGTGTAAAGTACTTAAGTAAAAATAGTTTAAAGTACTAGTTAAGTAGTTTTTTGGGGTATCTGTACTTTGCTATTCATATTTTTGACAACTTTTACTTCTATTTCACTACACTCCAAAATAAAATGATGTACGTTTTACTCCATACATTTTCCCTGACATACAAAAGTACTCGTTACATTTTGAATGCTTAGCAGGACAGGAAACTACAGACCCTGGTTCGATCCCGGGCTGTATTACAACCGGCCGTAATTGGGAGTCCCATAGGGCGGCGCACAATTGGCCCAGCATCGTCCGGGTTAGGGGAGGGTTTGGCCGTCATTGTAAATAAGAATTTGTTCTTAACTGACTTGCCTAGTTAAATAAAAAATAAAAAATGTATTCCCAGTCATGTGAAATTCATAGATTAAGGCCTAATGAATATATTATATATATTATTTCAATTGACTGATTTCCTTATATGAACTATAACTCAGTAAAATCTTTGTTGCAAATTGTTGCATGTTGCATTTATATTTTTGATCAGTGTAGTTATCAAAGGGACACTCAGTGAGTGGGTTTTACAGTAGTTTTCAAAGGGGCACTTAAATATCACTGTGTCACCAAATTAATTCAAATCTATTTTAGTATTATAAGCAGAGACATCATGTCTCTCTCTCACACGCACACGCACAGTTGGATGTGATCTGGTTAGAACAAGGATGGCATAAACAAGTGAGCCTGGCATCACGAGCCCAGACATCATCTCTCTTCTCTCTCTCACGCACACAGACACACATGTGGATCTTGCATGGACTGGACAGCATCACTAACTAGTGAGAAGTTCTCATCATAAAAATAAGAACCGATTAAATAGGGGGGATGGTGGTAAAGGCCGGTGATATTTTCATCAGTACGAGGAGACGAAGTAACAGCTTCTGCAGGTCGAATAGGTCGAATAGATCCAAACCTATATAAAGCAATGAATGGAAGATATTATATTTATGTTCAACTTCAAGAGGCCGATAGGGTCTGGTTGACCTACTAAACTGTCCTTTAAGGTTATGTAAATCAATGCAAACGTCATTTCAAACATCGCCCTACTCCGTCGATAATGTAACCTAATTTTACCTTTGCCAAGCAAATATAGCAGCCGAGATGGCGCTAACACATCACCACCCATTGCATATCCATTCTCTTGAAAAACCTATTTTGGTCCAACACTTTCTTGCAACCAATGCGACCAAATGAGCTATAGCTTGAAACTTTAATGATTTTCTAACTTTAAATTAAAAGGACAGTTTAGTTCGTCAACCAGACCCTATCGGCCTCTTGAAGTTGAACATAAATATCATATCTTCCATTCATTGCTTTATATCGGTTTGGATCTATTCTACCGACAGAAGCTATTCACCTAGAATAGATATCCTAAACTCTGGTCTTTTGTCAACAAAAACACACATTCAAATTGAAATAATAGAAGAATATAACCTATCTAAACAGCATGTTAATTAATCATTTCACAATCCCACTTTTAAGTTTGAAATGTTTTTAAAATGTAAAAAAAAGGGGGTTAACTTACGTCTGGGTAGCAAGACATGGAGTTATCCTAAGCGTAGACTTCTCAAACGACTGAAAACAAGGGAAATGTATTTCTACAAGCAAATAATAAAAAAAGTTATTCCTACAATGTATTCCCAGATGAGCGCTAAGCCTAAATATTCCGTTACTTAGAATCATAAAAGAATCCTAGCAAAGTTGCCATGGTACACTGCTGTGCGCACTCGTCACTCGTGGCATTGCTTGTGGCAATATTTCCATGCAATGTATTCAAAGCAGAACCAAAGATGGTGGATAAATGAAGACAGTTAACTCCGACCGTTTATCACAGAAAACAAATGTCAGTTCCGGTCTTCTTAACTGGGTGTGTCTCTCATAGACACCAATGCAATATCCGCTGGGTCGGGTCTACTTAGTTCATATTGACTTTTATTGAACCAGAAAAAAAACCATCTACGACTGGGGTGTCTCGCTTGCTCTTCCGTCTCTGGCAGAACTACGAACACACGGGGCGGAGTCAGCGCCATTGATTTATGAGCTCTTTGTCCAATCAGGGAGAAGTTGACAGAATAATGAGATTGAAATGATAACACTATCCAATCAGATCCAGAGGATGGTCAGATCTGTATAAATAATTCTATAACTGGGTTAACAGTTTAACAATTAGTTAATAAACTATTAACAAATTAGTTGATAAACATAACTTTTTGGTTGAAGTTGTAATAAACTACTTTGAACCACTTTATAAATCTTGAAATATACTTTGATGTGATACTGATAACTTTGTGTGTGTGTGTGTGTGTGTGTGTGTGTGTGTGTGTAAATGTAATTATATCACAACACATTCATTTGATCCTACAACAATTTATAAAACATTTCCAGCTGCCCTTGAGCAAGACACTTAACCCCTAAAATGCTCCAAGGGTCGCTGTGCTGCGGCAGAAAATTATTTTTAAAAACCCTCTCCGTGGGACTTGACAGAGTATGACTGTCTAGCTCGGGGCATTTAGTAATGGGTCTCTTCATCCAGGAAACATGCGGTGGTTGCTGCTGGACTCCATACTAACTCGGTCATTTCCCAAGGACCACCTTATCAGGCACAACACTTAACTCTACTAGACTCTTATCTCTCTCTCTCTCTCTCTCTTTATTTTTATTTCTTCAGACAATATGCTGCTATGACCCGAGAACATAGCAGACAGAACGAGACACAAGACCCCACGTAGCCACTCCCCTCCACGTGGTTCTGATTAGGGAGGTTGAATTAAATTGCCGGGATCACAATGTTGTTCTCTTAGATTGGGATAGAGAGAATATCCATTGGTTGTTCATGTAATCATGTTTACGTTTATCAATTGTATTTTGAATATCTCTATAGAATATCAATGGATATTTTTTACAAACATAAAATGAGTTACCCATGATGTTTTGTTTTCTACATCGATAAGATTATCAGGATGGTGCCGATAGATAGGGCAGTCGTGCTTCTAGTTCCTAAGCAACTTTGCAGTATTATTTTTTTTTTGGTGTTATTAAAATTAAAATACAATTTTAAAAAGCATTTCGCTACACCCGTAATAACATCTGCTAAACATGTGTATGGGACCAATACAATTTGATACATGAGCCCGTGGGGGGAGGGAGGTGGGGAGAGGGGAGATGGGACAGAGAGGACAAAACAAAACAATGCAGAGAGGACAAAACTGGAAACAGGCATTATATTTATTCATTGTTAGACAACAGAATACAGTTGCATTTGGCTTTCCTTTCCTGAAACTCTCTGTCAACACCCACAGGGAGGAGCGCCTCACACTTCAAAAACCTCTGAGCTATAGGGAAAATGTGCCTGAAACAGAGACTGAGTTGTGTCAAGCTTCTGTTCAAAGTCAACCTGAGAAAGACTGAGGGAGAAACACAATCACTGAGTTTTCAGGAAGTTGAAATTGTTTTACTATCCTGTCTGGGAGGAAGTTCAGGAAGTTGTAATATGATTCTAAAAGAGTCTAGGAGGAAGTCCATGAAGTTGTAATAGGATTCTAAAAACAGTCTGGAAAGAAGTCCAGGAAGTTGTAATAGGATTATAAAAGAGTCTAGGAGGAAGTCCAGGAAATTGTAATTGGATTCTAAAACAGTCTAGGAGGAAGTCCAGGAAGTTGTAATATGATTCTAAAAACAGTCTGGAAAGAAGTCCAGGAAGTTGTAATAGGATTCTAAAAGAGTCAAGGAGGAAGTTCAGGAAGTTGTAATAGGATTCTTAAACAGTCTAGGAGGAAGTCCAGGAAGTTGTAATAGGATTCTTAAACAGTATGGGGGGGAGAATAGATGCAGTCACCAAGGTGAGAAAACTTCCCATTACATACAATCCTATAATTTTAACATATACAAAAAGTAGAATATACATATTTCAATTAATGAAACAGACAATTTCTTGTCTTTGTTATCCATCAATACGAGTTTATATCCTTATAATCATCAGCTGCCTAACCCTTGAACAGTAAATATTTATAATTTCATATACAGTTGAAGTCTGAAGTTTACATACACTTAGGTAGGAGTAATTAAAACTCGTTTTTCAACCACTTCACAAATTTCTTGTTAACAAACTATAGTTTTGGCAAGTCAGTTAGGACATCTACTTTGTGCATGACAAGTAATTTTTCCAACAATTGTTAACAGACAGATGATTTCAATTATAATTCACTGTATCACAATTCCAGTGGGTCAGAAGTTTACATACACTAAGCTGACTGTGCCTTTAAACAGCTTGGAAAATTCCAGAAAATGATGTCATGGCTTTAGAAGCTGATAGGCTAATTGACATCATTTGAGTCAATTGGAGGTATACCTGTGGATGTATTTCAAGGCCTACCATCCAACTCAGTGCCTTTTTGCTTGACATCATGGGGAAATCCCCCCCCCCAAATTTGTAGACCTCCAAAAGTCTGGTTTATCCTTGGGAGCAATTTCCAAATGCCTGAAGGTACCATGTTCATCTGTACAAACAATAGTACACAAGTATAAACAACATGGGACCATGCAGCCGTCATACCGCTCAGGAAGGAGACGCGTTCTATCTCCTAGAGATGAACGTACTTTGGTGCGAAAAGTGCAAATCAATCTCAGAACAACAGCAAAGGACCCTGTGAAGATGCTGGAGGAAACGGGTACAAAAGTATCTATATACTTTTAAACCGAGTCCTATATCGACATAACCTGAAAGGCCGCTCAGCAAGGAAGAAGCCACTGCTCCAAAACCGCCATAAAAAAACCAGACTACGGTTTGCAACTGCACATGGGGACAAAGATCGTACTTTTTGGAGAAATGTCCTCTCGTCTGATGAAACAAAAATAGAACTGTTTGGCCATAATGACCATCGTTATGTTTGGAGGAAAAAGGGGGAGGCTTGCAAGCTGAAGAACACCATCCCTACCGTGAAGCACGGGGGTGGCAGCATCATGTTGTGGGAGTGCTTTGCTGCAGGAGGGACTGGTGCACTTCACAAAATTAATGGCATCATGAGGTAGGAAAATTATGTGGATATATTGAAGCAACATCTCAAGACATCAGTAAGGAAGTTAAAGCTTGGTCACAAATGGGTCTTCCAAATGGACAATGACCCCAAGCATACTTCCAAAGTTGTGGCAAAATGGCTTAAGGACAACAAAGTCAAGGTATTGGAGTGGCCATCAGAAAGCCCTGACCTCAATCCTATAGAAAATGTGGGCAGAACTGAAAAAGCGTGTGCGAGCAAGGAGGCCTACAAACCTGACTCAGTTACACCAGCTCTGTCAGGAGGAATGGGCCAAAATTCACCCAACTTATTGTGGGAAGCTTGTGGAAGGCTACCCGAAACATTTGGCCCAAGTTAAACTATTTAAAGGCAATGCTACCAAATACTAATTGAGTGTATGTAAACTTCTGACCCACTGGGAATGTGATGAAAGAAATAAAAGCTGAAATAAATCAGACTCTCCTATTATTCTGACATTTCACGTCCTTAAAATAAAATGGTGATCCTAACTGACCTAAGGCAAGGAATATTTACTATGATTAAATGTCAGGAATTGTGAAATACTGAGTTTAAATTTATTTGGCTAAGGTGTATGTAAACTTCCGACTTCAACTGTAGGTACGTGGTTGCAAAGGGCATCCGTGTTTTATTGGCGTGATTTGCCAAGGGAAGAAACTGTGAAATGCAGCCCGATCCAGAAATCTGGCAGTGTCTTCTGATTAAATAAAATGTTCACAGAACCACTTGTTGCAATTTCGATGAGGCTCTCTTGTTCAGATATCGGTAAGTGGACTGGAGGCAGGGCATGAAAGGGATAACGAATCCAGTTGTTTGTGTCATCTGTTTCTGGAAAGTACCTGCGTAATTGCTCACCCAACTCACTCAGGTGCTTTGCTATTTCATATTTGACATTGTCCGTAAGCTTGAGTTCATTTGCTCACAAAAAAAATCATACAATGATGGAAAGACTTGTGTGTTGTCCTTGTTAATGCAGACAGAGAAGAGCTCCAACTTCTTAATCATAGCATTAATTTTGTCCCGCACATTGAATAAAGTTGCAGAGTCCCTGTAATTTGTAATAAATATCATTTATTATAACACAAGCATATTTGCTATTACATTGTTATAACTAACTTCTTTCCAAACAGGGTTTCTCACAAACTCATAAGCAGATACTGAGACCCACACACACCCAGAGACAGATGGCTGACACAGACCTTTCATAAACACTGATAAAGAAAAGGGTGCTTGGTACTGCATTTCACGAGATACTGAGACACACACATACCCAAGGACAGAGGGCTGATGCAAACCTTTCATAAACACTGATAAGACAGGAACATCTACGCACACACAAAATCTCCTCTTCAGTCTGAACATTTTACAGAGACACACAGAAATGTCAAAATAGGAACATCTACGCACACACCTAATCTCCTGTTTTAGCTGAACATTTCTGAAGACAAAGAACTCTACTCAGAGCCAATGGGACAGTGATACTAGCCTGAAGGAGACCTCGCCCAACTCATCAGAACCAACCAGAGGACCAGAACTTCCAGACTCAACCTACTTTCTGTACTGTATAAAATGTCTAATGCACTCTGTTATCTGGGCTTATTTCTGCAAGTTCCATATGAGCTAAATGAATAAGTCCGTGCACGCTTGTACCAGATATCTTTACTCTTAAATAAAACTGTCACTTGTCATACAATTTACCACCTTGTCTGAATCGATCCTTGACCGGCTCGCCCTTCTCCATATCCAATTATCAACAAATCCTAGATTCAGATCATTCAGGCGAGAAAAAACAAATCACCCAGATAGGCCAGTCGTGTGAGAAACTCGTCATCATGCAAGCAGTCAGACAAGTGAAAATTATAGTCAGTAAAGAAAACGTTAAGCTCGTCTCTCAATTCAAAAAAACGTGTCAATACTTTGCCCCTTGATAACGAGCACACTTCTGTATGTTGTAAAAGCGTAACATGGTCGCTGCCCATATCATTGCATAATGCAGAGAATACACGAGAGTTCAGGGGCCTTGCTTTAACAAAGTTAACCATTTTCACAGTAGTGTCCAAAACGTCTTTCAAGCTGTCAGGCATTCCCTTGGCAGCAAGGGCCTCTTGGTGGATGCTGCAGTGTACCCAAGTGGTGTCAGGAGCAACTGCTTGCACGTGTGTTACCCCTCCACTATGTCTCCCTGTCATGGCTTTTGCGCCATCAGTACAGATACCAACACATCTTGACCACCAAAGTCCATTTGATGTCACAAAGCTGTCCAGTACTTTAAAAATATCGTCTCATGTTGTCCTGGTTTCCAGAAGAGGTTGTCCTCCTTAATTGACCCCCCATAAACGTAAGGGACATATACCAGGAACTGTGCCAGGCCCGCCACGTCTGTTGACTCATCCAGCTCTAACGCATAAAATTCACTGGCTTGTATTCAAAGCAGTTATTGTTTCAAAACATCTCCTGCCATGTCACTGATGCGTCGTGAAACAGTGTTGTTTGATGAAGGCATTATCGGCATAGTTTTTTGGGCCTTTTCCCCCAGCATTGTCCCAGCCATATCCGCAACAACAGGAAGAATTAGGTCCTCCACAATAGTATGGGGCTTGCCTGTCCTAGCCACTCGGTAGCTCACCATATAAGATGCTTCTAGCCTCTTCTTATTAATGGTATCTGTTGCTTTTATACATGTCTTACTACTCAAAAGTAGTCTTTATTCTCGCTCAAAAAACTCCTGTGGCTTATTTTTCAAATTGTCATGTTTCGTTTTTCTAAATGTCTGCGCAAGAGTGAAGGTTTCATCCAGTTGTGAGATAGTACTTTTGCACATATAACACACTGTGGCTGAGGAAAGGCACTACTCCCAATATAAGTGAACCCCAAATCAATGTTGTTTTCATCATATTTGCGCCTCTTCGATGGTCCAACATCCCTGTCTGTTGTTCGGTGCTTCCTGGGTAAAGGGGGCAGTAACTCTTCGGCTGCATCAGATTCACAACTGTCAGTGTCCATGCTAGCTGGGCTAACAACAAATGTAGAATTACTGATGTTAGCATTGGATGTGCTCGTGGAAGCAGAACAACTTGTGTCGTCGACAGGTGCAGGTGTAGTACTGCTGGTAGTAGCAGTACTACCAGTAGAGCTGGTATGTGTCTCTATGGACGCAGGCCTTACTAAACAGACTGTTTGAAAATGTGAAGATTTTTTTATTTTTTTATTTTTTACAGTTATTATTATTATTTTATAAAAAAAAAAAAAAGTGAATCACATTTCTATTTGGTGTATCACCGACGGCATTGCGCGTACCCCCAGCCCCAGTTTGGGAATAACTGGTCTAGTGGTTAACATGGTTAAAGTTGTTTGATCTTTCTCTGATCCACAGTGGGGAAAGGAAATCTTAGTCACTTGCCCTAAAGCTAGACATGACATTGAGTAATGATATCTTGTTAGTGTGTTTGGGCTCTCCATCTCAGTCTCTCTTTCTCCTACACTCACATCTTCCTCTCCATCTCAGTCTCTCTTTCTCATACACTCACATCTTCCTCTCACTGTCAGTCTCTCTCTCTAACATGACTGGAACGAATTGTAAAAAACACTGAAGCTGGAGACTCATATCTCCCTCACTAACTTTAAGCATCAGCTGTCAGAGCAGCTCACCGATCATTGCACCTGTACACATCCCATCTGTAAATAGCCCATCCAACTACCTCATCCCCATATTGTTATTTTTTTGTTGCTCTTTTGCACCCCAGTATCTCTACTTGCACATCATCTTCTGCACCTCTATCACTCCAGTGTTTAATTGCTATATTGTAATTATTTCGCCACTGGCCTATTTATTGCCTTGCCTCCCTTATCTTACCTCATTTGCGCACACTGTACAAATACTTTTCTATTGTGTTATTGATTGTATGTTTGTTTACTCCATGTGTAACTCTGTGTTGTTGTTTGTGTCGCACTGCTGTGCTTTATCCTGGCCATGTCGCAGTTGTAAATGAGAACTTGTTCTCAACTGGCCTACCTGGTTAAATAAAGGTGAAACATATATATATTTTTAAAAACATACTCTCACATCTTCCTCTCACTCTGTCAGGCTCTCACATCTTCCTCTCACTCTCACATACATCTTCCTCTCACACAATCTATCAGTCTTCTTCACAAGTGTCTGCTCTGAGATCCATTACTACCCCTGCCCTGACCCAGCTGTGGACCAGATGTCAGGGGGGGGGGGGGGATCAGGTGAACTCTGAAAGAACAGCAGTGATATTGAGCGAACGAAAGCACTCCCCCTCACTGAGAGGAAAGTTGGATACACACACACACACACACACACACACACACACACACACACACACACACACACACACACACACACACACACACACACACATAAAAGATGGATACACACACACTCAGAGGAAAACTGGGTTCTTGGAGCTGGGCATCTCTAGATAAGGTTAAACCAATCTCCGGTGTTGGCGCAGCGAGCTGCAAAGTTCACACCGGCTCAATCAATAATACACTGCTCTCTACTGTGGGTAGTGACCTTATCATTCAAATGGCAAATGTACATCTGAAATGTTGTGTATCATTAGTGGAAACAGGGGGCTACAGTGCATCAGCAAGACACACACACACACTTCAAGGGAAGGAGCTTTGTGAATTTGTATAAATCACATTTATGGTGTCTAGTTCAAATTAATTTGCTATAGTTGAATACCGTTGTGCCTGTATAGTTGAATACCGTTGTGCCTGTATAGTTACATAGCGTTGTGCCTGTATAGTTACATACCGTTGTGCCTGTATAGTTACATAGCGTTGTGCCTGTATAGTTACATAGCGTTGTGCCTGTATAGTTACATAGCGTTGTGCCTGTATAGTTACATAGCGTTGTGCCTGTATAGTTACATACCGTTGTGCCTGTATAGTTGAATACCGCTGTGCCTGTATAGTTACATACCGTTGTGCCTGTATAGTTGCATACCGTTGTGCCTGTATAGTTACATATCGTTGTGCCTGTATAGTTACATACCGTTGTGCCTGTATAGTTGAATACCGCTGTGCCTGTATAGTTACATACCGCTGTGCCTGTATAGTTACATACCGTTGTGCCTGTATAGTTGCATACCGTTGTGCCTGTATAGTTGCATACCGTTGTGCCTGTATAGTTGCATACCGTTGTGCCTGTATAGTTACATACCGTTGTGCCTGTATAGTTGCATACCGTTGTGCCTGTATAGTTGCATACCGTTGTGCCTGTATAGTTGAATACCGCTGTGCCTGTATAGTTACATACCGCTGTGCCTGTATAGTTGCATACCGTTGTGCCTGTATAGTTACATATCGTTGTGCCTGTATAGTTACATACCGTTGTGCCTGTATAGTTGAATACCGCTGTGCCTGTATAGTTGCATACCGTTGTGCCTGTATAGTTACATATCGTTGTGCCTGTATAGTTACATACCGTTGTGCCTGTATAGTTGAATACCGCTGTGCCTGTATAGTTACATACCGTTGTGCCTGTATAGTTACATACCGTTGTGCCTGTATAGTTGCATACCGTTGTGCCTGTATAGTTGCATACCGTTGTGCCTGTATAGTTGCATACCGTTGTGCCTGTATAGTTGCATACCGTTGTGCCTGTATAGTTGCATACCGTTGTGCCTGTATAGTTACATACCGTTGTGCCTGTATAGTTACATACCGTTGTGCCTGTATAGTTACATACCGTTGTGCCTGTATAGTTACATAGTGTTGTACCTGTATAGTTGAATACTGTTGTGCCTGTATAGTTACATAGCGTTGTGCCTGTATAGTTGAATACCGTTGTGCCTGTATAGTTACATACCGTTGTGCCTGTATAGTTACATAGTGTTGTGCCTGTATAGTTACATAGCGTTGTGCCTGTATAGTTACATAGCGTTGTGCCTGTATAGTTACATACCGTTGTGCCTGTATAGTTGAATACCGTTGTGCCTGTATAGTTACATACCGTTGTGCCTGTATAGTTACATAGTGTTGTGCCTGTATAGTTACATAGTGTTGTGCCTGTATAGTTACATAGCGTTGTGCCTGTATAGTTACATAGCGTTGTGCCTGTATAGTTACATAGCGTTGTGCCGGTATAGTTACATACCGTTGTGCCTGTATAGTTACATAGCGTTGTGCCTGTATAGTTACATAGCGTTGTGCCTGTATAGTTACATAGCGTTGTGCCTGTATAGTTACATAGCGTTGTGCCTGTATAGTTACATAGCGTTGTGCCTGTATAGTTACATAGCGTTGTGCCTGTATAGTTACATACCGTTGTGCCTGTATAGTTGAATACCGCTGTGCCTGTATAGTTACATACCGTTGTGCCTGTATAGTTGCATACCGTTGTGCCTGTATAGTTACATATCGTTGTGCCTGTATAGTTACATACCGTTGTGCCTGTATAGTTGAATACCGCTGTGCCTGTATAGTTACATACCGCTGTGCCTGTATAGTTACATACCGTTGTGCCTGTATAGTTGCATACCGTTGTGCCTGTATAGTTGCATACCGTTGTGCCTGTATAGTTGCATACCGTTGTGCCTGTAGTTACATACCGTTGTGCCTGTATAGTTGCATACCGTTGTGCCTGTATAGTTACATACCGTTGTGCCTGTATAGTTGAATACCGCTGTGCCTGTATAGTTACATACCGCTGTGCCTGTATAGTTGCATACCGTTGTGCCTGTATAGTTACATATCGTTGTGCCTGTATAGTTACATACCGTTGTGCCTGTATAGTTGAATACCGCTGTGCCTGTATAGTTGCATACCGTTGTGCCTGTATAGTTACATATCGTTGTGCCTGTATAGTTACATACCGTTGTGCCTGTATAGTTGAATACCGCTGTGCCTGTATAGTTACATACCGTTGTGCCTGTATAGTTACATACCGTTGTGCCTGTATAGTTGCATACCGTTGTGCCTGTATAGTTGCATACCGTTGTGCCTGTATAGTTGCATACCGTTGTGCCTGTATAGTTGCATACCGTTGTGCCTGTATAGTTGCATACCGTTGTGCCTGTATAGTTACATACCGTTGTGCCTGTATAGTTACATACCGTTGTGCCTGTATAGTTACATACCGTTGTGCCTGTATAGTTACATAGTGTTGTACCTGTATAGTTGAATACTGTTGTGCCTGTATAGTTACATAGCGTTGTGCCTGTATAGTTGAATACCGTTGTGCCTGTATAGTTACATACCGTTGTGCCTGTATAGTTACATAGTGTTGTGCCTGTATAGTTACATAGCGTTGTGCCTGTATAGTTACATAGCGTTGTGCCTGTATAGTTACATACCGTTGTGCCTGTATAGTTGAATACCGTTGTGCCTGTATAGTTACATACCGTTGTGCCTGTATAGTTACATAGTGTTGTGCCTGTATAGTTACATAGCGTTGTGCCTGTATAGTTACATAGCGTTGTGCCTGTATAGTTACATAGCGTTGTGCCTGTATAGTTACATAGCGTTGTGCCTGTATAGTTGAATACCGTTGTGCCTGTATAGTTGAATACCGTTGTGCCTGTATAGTTACATAGTGTTGTGCCTGTATAGTTGAATACCGTTGTGCCTGTATAGTTACATAGCGTTGTGCCTGTATAGTTGAATACCGTTGTGCCTGTATAGTTACATACCGTTGTGCCTGTATAGTTACATAGCGTTGTGCCTGTATAGTTGAATACCGTTGTGCCTGTATAGTTACATACCGTTGTGCCTGTATAGTTACATAGTGTTGTGCCTGTATAGTTACATAGTGTTGTGCCTGTATAGTTACATAGTGTTGTGCCTGTATAGTTACATAGTGTTGTGCCTGTATAGTTACATAGCGTTGTGCCTGTATAGTTACATACCGTTGTGCCTGTATAGTTACATAGTGTTGTGCCTGTATAGTTACATAGTGTTGTGTCTGTATAGTTGAATACCGTTGTGCCTGTATAGTTACATAGCGTTGTGCCTGTATAGTTACATAGCGTTGTGCCTGTATAGTTACATACCGTTGTGCCTGTATAGTTACATAGTGTTGTGCCTGTATAGTTACATAGTGTTGTGCCTGTATAGTTGAATACCGTTGTGCCTGTATAGTTACATACCGTTGTGCCTGTTAAGCTGAGCAGAAGTGGTAGCTATGTACACTACCGGTCAAAAGTTTTAGAACACCTACTCATTCAAGGGTTTTTCTTTATTTTTTAAAACTATTTTCTACATTGTAGAATAATAGTGAAGACATCAAATCTATGAAATAACACATATGGAATCATGTAGTAACCATAAAAATGTTCAACAAATCCAAATATATTATATATTTGAGATTCTTCAAATATTTGAGATTCTTTGCCTTGACGACAGCTTTGCACACTCTTGGGCCTTCTCTCAACCAGCTTCATGATGTAGTCACCTGGAATGCATTTCAATTAACAGGTGTGCCTTTTGTGGAATTTCTTACCTTCTTAATGTGTTTGAGCCAATAAGTTGTGTTGTGACAAGGTAGGGGGGTAAACAGAAGCTGGCCCTATTTGGTAAAAGACAAAGTCCATATTTTGGCAAGAAAAGCTCAAATAAGCAAAGAGACATGATAGTCCATCATTACTTTAAGACATGAAGGTCAGTCAATACGGAGCATTTCAAGAACTGTGAAAGTTTCTTCAAGTGCAGTCGCAAAAACCATCAAGCACTATGAGGAAACTGATAGTCCCATTAAACCCAAACCAGATGGGATGACGTATCGCTGCAAAATGCTGTTGTAGGAAACCGGATGTAGAGGCTGAGGTTGGAGTGCGCTGGGTTGGGACAGGGTAAACGGGTCCGGAGAGAAATCCAAGGGAGTGATGGTGAGCTGAATCCAGAACAGGGTATCAGGGTGGTGAGATATGGAACAGGAGACGGGTACCAGAGTCAGAGTGGCAAAATGACCAGAGATTACAATCTGGCAGAGTGGAAGTGGCAGGACTGAGTATTTGTAGAGGTCTTGATTATGGAACGGGTTGCAGCTGGTGGGGAACTGTCGGAGTCCGTACAGCCAACGGGATTTTCAGTGCATCGCGCTGACAAGAATAAACATCTCTCCGGTAAGAAGAAGGGCGCTAATGAGTCGTTAATATGTTTCATGATTAACGACTCATGGTGTAATTGTAACAACATACAGGAACTCAAGTCCTTTTGTTCACCTGTTCACCTGACCTACAATTCCTCACAATCAAATGCTGACCATATTATCTCCCAAGAGAACTCTCCTCGGTTAGCATCACAGCCGTGTATAACCCCCCGCAAGCAGATACCAAGACGGCCATCAAGGAACTTCACTGGACTCTATGTAAACTGGAAACCATATATCCAGAGGCTGCATTTATTGTAGCTGGATATTTTAACAAAGCTAATTTGAGAACAAGGCTACCTATATTCTATCAGCATATCGATTGCAGTACACGAGGGAGTAACATGCTCGACCATTGCTACTCTACTTCCGCGATGCATACAAGGCCCTCCCCCGCCCTCCTTTTGTCAAATGACTCCATCTTGTTGCTCCACTCCTATAGGCAGAAACTAAAACAAGAAGCACCCGTGCTTTAGGTCTATCCAACGCTGGTCTGATCATCCATCCAATCTACCTCATCCCCATACTGTATTTATTTAGTTATCTTGCTCTTTACACCCCAATATCTCTACTTGCACATTCATCTTCTGCACACCCAACTATTCCAGTGTTTAATTGCTATATTGTAATTACTTCGCCACCATGGCCTATTTATTTCCTTACCTCTCTTATCCTACCTCATTTGCACATGCTGTTTATAGATTTTTCTACTGTATTATTGATTGTATGTTTTATTACTCCATGTGTAACTCTGTGTTGTTGTATGTGTCGAACTGCTTTGCTTTATCTTCGCCAGGTCGCAATTGCAAATGAGAACTTGTTCTCAACTAACCTACCTGGTTAAATAAAGGTTAAATAAAAAATTATAATACAAAATTTAATAAATAATAATAAAAAATTATTTAAAAAAAATTGATTCCACCCTTCAAGATTGCTTCGATCACGTGGACTGGGATATGTTCCGGGTAGCCTCAGACAATAACATTGATGTATACGCCGACTCTGTGAGCGAGTTTATAAGGAAGTGTATAGGAGATGTTGTTCCCACTGTGACTATTAAACCCTTCCCTAACCAGAAACCGTGGATTGATGGCAGCATTCACGCAAAACTGAAAGCGCGTACCACCGCATTAAATCATGACAAGGCGACTGGAAACATGGCCGAATACAAAGTGTAGTTATTCCCCTCCGTAAGGCAATCAAACAAGCAAAGCGTCAGTATAGAGACAAAGCGGAGTCGCAATTCAACGGCTCAGACACGAGACGTATGTGGCAGGGTCTACAGACAATCACGGATTACAAAAAGAAAACCATTCGCGTCGCGGACATCGACATCTTGCTCCCAGACAAATTAAACAACTTCTTTGCGTGAGAGGATGTTTCTTTTTTTTGCTGAGTTTATATACTGTGTCCTTCACTATCTATTCTTTACCATCTATTGCATCTCAGCCGCTCTGTCACTGCTCATCCATATATTTTATACTTATATATTCTCATCCCATTCCTTGACTAGATTGTGTGTATTAGGTTTTGTTGTGGAATTGTTAGATATCACCTGTCAGATCTAGAAGCATAACCATGTGTATGAGACCAATACAATTAGATTAGACTTGTAGTAGAGTGGAAAGACAAACAGAGAGGGAGGAGAAAGATGCTGAGACAATGGGAAGGGGGGAAAAAGCTTCAGGAGAAAAATGGAGGGGAACCTGTCAAACCAGAGTAACTTTGGTGAGTTTGAATCCCATTGTAGGTAAAGACATGCATGGTCATACACTCTGCCTGCCTCTGACTCACGGTTTACCTGGTCGGGCAAGGCCTACTTACAATCAAACCAACAGGGCTGTTTTGGCTCGGGCAAGGCATACTGATGATCAAACCAACAGCATGAGTATTGAATACAATAATAAAAAAATGAGATGAAATGTATTTAGGCTCTTCCCAGATTGACCACAACTCATATGGTTAGGGCCCTATGGGCTCCGGTCAATAGTAGTGCACTATATAGGGAGGGAATTGGGTGCCATTTGGGACAAAGTTTCCGAACATTGTAAAAAAGACTAACTTCTGACACCTGTAAACCTCCATATCATTATGACATATCCCCTTGAAATCACCTTGATTGATTAACCCCATGGTGTCTGCCACATACATTAATTACCATGTGGTAGCTAGTTACTGTAACGAAATGCCAATTAATAGAACATGTATTGGAAACAACACAGAAAGAGTCCAAGAAAGAAAGTAACAAAAAGTTATTGCATAAATAATGATGAATGGTCTGATCAGAGCAGCAAAAAAAAATATGGAACATGAAATTAAGCGCAAGATATTGTGATTGGTCAAAGGCTTTAAAAAAACTTTATTTAACTAGGCAAGTCAGTTAAGAACAAATTCTTATTTGACAATGACGGCCTAGGAACAGTGGGTTAACTTCCTTGTTCAGGGGCAGAACGACAGATTTTTTACCTTGTCAGCTCGGGGATTCGATCTTGCAACCTTTCGGTTACTTGTCCAATGCTCTAACCACTAGGCTACCTGCTGGTTAGTAGTCCAACACTCTAACCACTAGGTGACCTGCTGGTTACTAGTCCAACGCTCTAACCACTAGGTTACCTGCTGGTTACTAGTCCAACACCCTAACCACTAGGTGACCTGCTGGTTACTAGTCCAACGCTCTAACCACTAGGCGACCTGCTGGTTACTAGTCCAACGCTCTAACCACTAGGCTACCTGCTGGTTACTAGTCCAATGCTCTAACCACTAGGCTACCTGCTGGTTACTAGTCCAACGCTCTAACCACTAGGCTACCTGCTGGTTACTAGTCCAACGCTCTAACCACTAGGCTACCTGCTGGTTACTAGTCCAACGCTCTAACCACTAGGCTACCTGCTGGTTACTAGTCCAACACTAACCACTAGACTACCTGCTGGTTACTAGTCCAACACTCTAACCACTAGGTGACCTGCTGGTTACTAGTCCAACACTAACCACTAGACTACCTGCTGGTTACTAGTCCAACACTAACCACTAGGCTACTAGTCCAACACTCTAACCCCTAGGTGACCTGCTGGTTACTAGTCCAACACTAACCACTAGACTACCTGCTGGTTACTAGTCCAACACTAACCACTAGGCTACTAGTCCAACACTCTAACCACTAGGCTACCTGCTGGTTACTAGTCCAACGCTCTAACCACTAGGCTACCTGCTGGTTACTAGTCCAACGCTCTAACCACTAGGCTACCTGCTGGTTACTAGTCCAACACTCTAACCACTAGGTGACCTGCTGGTTACTAGTCCAACACTCTAACCACTAGGCTACCTGCCGCCCCTGAAATGATGATCGTTTGAACACGACATCACACAATGTCTTGAAGAAGTCATTGCCTGAGTCCCAAATGGCAACCAATTCCCTACATAGTGCACTACTTTTGTTTGTGAGGTCTTACCAAGACCTATGGCCTGACAATGACCGTACGAGTTCAGAACAGGAAGCAGGATGTTTGTGAGGTCTTACCAAGTCCTATGGCCTGACAGTGACCATACGAGTTCAGAACAGGAAGCAGAATAAAATCCCTGCCCCCCACAAAAAAAGAAGCTAATTTGAATGCAGGCAAGTTGCATTCCCAGTTCAACCTAAGCTAACCAAGCTACTCAGACAGAATACATACATAAGTATCTCTATAACTATATACAAAAACAAATAAAGTGGAATGTGGGCCCATCCATCATTTTGATTTGTTTTATTCATTTCAGACCTTTTGGAGTGAACAGACACAACTGATGACAAATTGATTATGAGAAAGTTACAAAAATAAAACTGAATGACTTCAAGACACATGATAGTCAGGTGAAAGTTCTAGAAGAGATGATCCTTTTATTCCGTACTGGATCGTCGGAGACGTTTCTTCGTTACGGAATCACGTTCAGACGGACGGACAGAAACGTAGACACTGAAGAAAGGCTGAGGCACAGACAAATATCTGCATCCAAAATAGCACCCTGTTCCCTCTATAGCGCACTAGGGGGGCCCTGTTCCCTCTATAGTGCACTAGGGGGACCCTGTTCCCTCTATAGTGCACTAGGGGGACCCTGTTCCCTCTATAGCGCACTAGGGGGGCCCTGTTCCCTCTATAGCGCACTAGGGGGGCCCTGTTTCTTCTATAGCGCACTAGGGGGGCCCTGTTCCCTATATAGTGCACTAGGGGGACCATGTTCCCTCTATAGCGCACTAGGGGGGCCCTGTTCCTTCTATAGTGCACTAGGGGGCCCTGTTCCCTCTATAGCGCACTAGGGGGACCCTGTTCCCTCTATAGCGCACTAGGGGGACCCTGTTCCCTCTATAGTGCACTAGTGGGGCCCTGTTCCCTCTATAGCGCACTAGGGGGGCCCTGTTCCCTCTATAGCGCACTAGGGGGACCATGTTCCCTCTATAGCGCACTAGGGGGACCATGTTCCCTCTATAGCGCACTAGGGGGGCCCTGTTCCTTCTATAGTGCACTAGGGGGACCCTGTTCCCTCTATAGTGCACTAGGGGGACCCTGTTCCCTCTGTAGCGCACTAGGGGGACCCTGTTTCTTCTATAGTGCACTAGGGGGACCATGTTCCTTCTATAGTGCACTAGGGGGACCATGTTCCTTCTATAGTGCACTAGGGGGCCCTGTTCCCTCTATAGCGCACTAGGGGGACCCTGTTTCTTCTATAGTGCACTAGGGGGCCCTGTTCCCTCTATAGCGCACTAGGGGGACCCTGTTTCTTCTATAGTGCACTAGGGGGACCCTGTTCCCTCTATAGCGCACTAGGGGGACCATGTTCCCTCTATAGCGCACTAGGGGGACCCTGTTCCCTCTATAGTGCACTAGGGGGACCCTGTTCCCTCTATAGCGCACTAGGGGGACCCTGTTTCCTCTATAGTGCACTAGGGGGACCATGTTCCTTCTATAGTGCACTAGGGGGCCCTGTTCCCTCTATAGCGCACTAGGGGGACCCTGTTTCTTCTATAGTGCACTAGGGGGCCCTGTTCCCTCTATAGCGCACTAGGGGGACCCTGTTTCTTCTATAGTGCACTAGGGGGACCCTGTTCCCTCTATAGCGCACTAGGGGGACCATGTTCCCTCTATAGCGCACTAGGGGGACCCTGTTCCCTCTATAGTGCACTAGGGGGACCCTGTTCCCTCTATAGCGCACTAGGGGGACCCTGTTTCTTCTATAGGGGGGCCTGGTCAAAAGATGATTCCCAGCTAAATAGACACAAGCTTACCTTATGATTCCCAGTCGAAACCGAACATATGAATGCAGATGTCTTTACCTCAGCAGAACTCGTGAGACCAAAGACTGGCCTAAAGGGTTTAGTTCATCTGAAAAGTAACAGAGAGACTATTCCCTATAAAGTACACTACTACACTAAGTTAACTATATTATATATATATATAGTTATGTAGTAAGGTAGAATTCAGATGAATCCCTTGGTCTCTCACATTTACCTGGAACCCAAAACACCTTCACGAGAGAAGCTTTTCGTTCATTAAACATGAGTGTAAAAATCAGAAACAGGAAACTTCAGACCATGTCGTCATGATGTCATCACGTTGGGAGAGGAAATCAAATCCTCCTCCCCCCCCCAAAAAAACCTTGTGAGGAGAATAATTCTCTAGTATTCATATAGTGTTACTATGTTTCACGTACATGGAGTCTGCATGTACATCACTGAACAACAGTGGATTAATACACGTTAAAGTGAGTTAGAGCTAGATACCTGGAGAGAATACATCATATACTTTGAAGAAAGACATTTCTGAGGAAGAGAGAAAGATGATTGAATCTTCATATTTCAGTCGGTCCAGTCTCCAAAACGTTTCTCCATCAGAGGGGAGTTTTTTTGGTTTTTCTGTTGTAAAAGTCAGCGATTTAAATGGCATCTCGCAGAGACACAAAATACCACGATGGAGGAAGGAGTGAGAGAGTTATCTACAAGGAAAGAAAACAGAAAAACCGTCGGACAGGTCTGGAGCGGTCTACTCTGTTCAGAAAGTCTAGGCGGAGGCGAACTCAAGTCAGGACTAGCCCTCTCCTCTCCGTCCCACGCCAAACTGTCCTGTCGTCTCCCTCTCCCTTCACACCATACCCACCACCATCGTCATTAACCAACCAACCCCCTCTGTTGTCTGAAGGTGGAAGGTCAGGTCACTTGGTAAAGGCGGCCACCACGGCCCACAACAACTCATTGGCGTTGGTCTTCGTGCTCTCCCCCTCTGGCTCCAGGTCCAAGAGCTGCCGTACTCTCTTCATGGCCAGGTCATACTGGTCGTCCAGCAGAGGGGAAAAGGCATTCTCCAGGACATCAGACGAGTGGGCCAGGAAGATGAGGGCGAGCAGCCGCTTGTCCATGCGGTGCGGGTCGTTGACCCATTTCTCCAACACGGCCTCTTGAACCCTCTTGACGAGACGTTGTTTGATGTTGTCGTTGGTGAGCGGGTGAGTGGTCATGTCGAAGAGGAGGAAGTTCTGTTTCTCCGTGGTCAGCACGCCCTTTTCCACCAGGTTCTTGGCTAGACGCTCCCTCACGTTCCTCAGCTGGTAGTGTAGCTTCAGAGGGTTCCACGTCTCACCTACAGGGAGGAGAGAACAGAGGTGTTAAGACCTACAGGGAGGAGGAGAGAACAGAGGTGTTAAGACCTACAGGGAGGAGGAGAGAACAGAGGTGTTAAGACCTACAGGGAGGAGGAGAGAACAGAGGTGTTAAGACCTACAGGGAGGAGGAGAGAACAGAGGTGTTAAGACCTACAGGGAGGAGGAGAGAACAGAGGTGTTAAGACCTACAGGGAGGAGGAGAGAACAGAGGTGTTAAGACCTACAGGGAGGAGGAGAGAACAGAGGTGTTAAGACCTACAGGGAGGAGGAGAGAACAGAGGTGTTAAGACCTACAGGGAGGAGGAGAGAACAGAGGTGTTAAGACCTACAGGGAGGAGGAGAGAACAGAGGTGTTAAGACCTACAGGGAGGAGGAGAGAACAGAGGTGTTAAGACCTACAGGGAGGAGGAGAGAACAGAGGTGTTAAGACCTACAGGGAGGAGGAGAGAACAGAGGTGTTAAGACCTACAGGGAGGAGGAGAGAACAGAGGTGTTAAGACCTACAGGGAGGAGGAGAGAACAGAGGTGTTAAGACCTACAGGGAGGAGGAGAGAACAGAGGTGTTAAGACCTACAGGGAGGAGGAGAGAACAGAGGTGTTAAGACCTACAGGGAGGAGGAGAGAACAGAGGTGTTAAGACCTACAGGGAGGAGGAGAGAACAGAGGTGTTAAGACCTACAGGGAGGAGGAGAGAACAGAGGTGTTAAGACCTACAGGGAGGAGGAGAGAACAGAGGTGTTAAGACCTACAGGGAGGAGGAGAGAACAGAGGTGTTAAGACCTACAGGGAGGAGGAGAGAACAGAGGTGTTAAGACCTACAGGGAGGAGGAGAGAACAGAGGTGTTAAGACCTACAGGGAGGAGGAGAGAACAGAGGTGTTAAGACCTACAGGGAGGAGGAGAGAACAGAGGTGTTAAGACCTACAGGGAGGAGGAGAGAACAGAGGTGTTAAGACCTACAGGGAGGAGGAGAGAACAGAGGTGTTAAGACCTACAGGGAGGAGGAGAGAACAGAGGTGTTAAGACCTACAGGGAGGAGGAGAGAACAGAGGTGTTAAGACCTACAGGGAGGAGGAGAGAACAGAGGTGTTAAGACCTACAGGGAGGAGGAGAGAACAGAGGTGTTAAGACCTACAGGGAGGAGGAGAGACCAGAGGTGTTAAGACCTACAGGGAGGAGGAGAGAACAGAGGTGTTAAGACCTACAGGGAGGAGGAGAGAACAGAGGTGTTAAGACCTACAGGGAGGAGGAGAGAACAGAGGTGTTAAGACCTACAGGGAGGAGGAGAGAACAGAGGTGTTAAGACCTACAGGGAGGAGGAGAGAACAGAGGTGTTAAGACCTACAGGGAGGAGGAGAGAACAGAGGTGTTAAGACCTACAGGGAGGGGAGAACAGAGGTGTTAAGACCTACAGGGAGGGGAGAACAGAGGTGTTAAGACCTACAGGGAGGGAGAACAGAGGTGTTAAGACCTACAGGGAGGAGGAGAGAACAGAGGTGTTAAGACCTACAGGGAGGAGGAGAGAACAGAGGTGTTAAGACCTACAGGGAGGAGAGAACAGAGGTGTTAAGACCACCAGGGGAGGGAGAACAGAGGTGTTAAGACCTACAGGGAGGAGGAGAGAACAGAGGTGTTAAGACCTACAGGGAGGAGGAGAGAACAGAGGTGTTAAGACCTACAGGGAGGAGGAGAGAACAGAGGTGTTAAGACCTACAGGGAGGAGGAGAGAACAGAGGTGTTAAGACCTACAGGGAGGAGGAGAGAACAGAGGTGTTAAGACCTACAGGGAGGAGGAGAGAACAGAGGTGTTAAGACCTACAGGGAGGAGGAGAGAACAGAGGTGTTAAGACCTACAGGGAGGAGGAGAGAACAGAGGTGTTAAGACCTACAGGGAGGAGGAGAGAACAGAGGTGTTAAGACCTACAGGGAGGAGGAGAGAACAGAGGTGTTAAGACCTACAGGGAGGAGGAGAGAACAGAGGTGTTAAGACCTACAGGGAGGAGGAGAGAACAGAGGTGTTAAGACCTACAGGGAGGAGGAGAGAACAGAGGTGTTAAGACCTACAGGGAGGAGGAGAGAACAGAGGTGTTAAGACCTACAGGGAGGAGGAGAGAACAGAGGTGTTAAGACCTACAGGGAGGAGGAGAGAACAGAGGTGTTAAGACCTACAGGGAGGAGGAGAGAACAGAGGTGTTAAGACCTACAGGGGGGAGAGAACAGAGGTGTTAAGACCTACAGGGAGGAGAGAACAGAGGTGTTAAGACCTACAGGGAGGAGAGAACAGAGGTGTTAAGACCTACAGGGAGGAGAGAACAGAGGTGTTAAGACCACCAGGGGAGGGAGAACAGAGGTGTTAAGACCACCAGGGGAGGGAGAACAGAGGTGTTAAGACCTACAGGGGAGGAGAGAACAGAGGTGTTAAGACCTACAGGGAGGAGGAGAGACAGAGGTGTTAAGACCTACAGGGAGGAGAGAGAACAGAGGTGTTAAGACCTACAGGGAGGAGGAGAGAACAGAGGTGTTAAGACCTACAGGGAGGAGGAGAGAACAGAGGTGTTAAGACCTACAGGGGAGGGAGAACAGAGGTGTTAAGACCACCAGGGGAGGGAGAACAGAGGTGTTAAGACCACCAGGGGAGGGAGAACAGAGGTGTTAAGACCTACAGGGAGGAGAGAACAGAGGTGTTAAGACCTACAGGGGAAGGGGAGAACAGAGGTGTTAAGACCACCAGGGAGGAGAGAACAGAGGTGTTAAGACCTACAGGGGAGGAGAGAACAGAGGTGTTAAGACCTACAGGGAGGAGAGAACAGAGGTGTTAAGACCTACAGGGGAGGGAGAACAGAGGTGTTAAGACCTACAGGGAGGAGAGAACAGAGGTGTTAAGACCTACAGGGGAGGGGGAGAACAGAGGTGTTAAGACCTACAGGGGAAGGGGAGAACAGAGGTGTTAAGACCTACAGGGGAGGGAGAACAGAGGTGTTAAGACCTACAGGGAGGAGAGAACAGAGGTGTTAAGACCTACAGGGGAGGGAGAACAGAGGTGTTAAGACCTACAGGGGGGAGAAGAGCGTGGTGTTAAGCTTGACGCAGAGTTAAAACCGCAAAGCAGCATTGTCGATGTAACATATGTCCACAACTCGATAACAGCCAAATAAAAAGGCCTGGGGGAGAGAGTAGTTATTCCATTGTATTGCCTTTTGGTTTATCTCATTCGTTGTCTTATTTTTATTGTAAAATGTATTGTTTGGGCTGGAAAGGCTACGAGGCAAGTGTGCCAAACAAGTGAGAATACATTTCTAATCAAATCAATCAAACTGAGAACTTGGAAGTTCTTGGGCAGCTTGGCTCAGACGATGGTTACAACAGTAGCAAGGCCACGCAATGTGGGCTTCGGGTGTTTGCTATGACTACGAGTCGGGTCGTTTTCACAGGAATTCTAAACAACAGAAATACAGCCACAACATCAGATGTACAAGTTGTGCAAATCAAACAACAACAACAACAAAAAGGTAGCCATAAACATTAGTTTAAATCTAAAATGAAAAAAATTAAATAAAAACAGAATATAGCCTACTATCACAACTAGGCCTATACCAATCCAAGGGTGTGGAAATGCTGAACTCAGGCGTGGGTCTGGACTCAGCCTCACGGTTGAGTGATCGCACTACATTTTTGTCAAACAGTAGAGCTGGCCTGGTAACATATATATATATATTTTTTTTTAAACATGACGTTTCAGATGTCAAATCCCTTGTTTGGTTGAGCTGATTTTCTCCTGTGTTTTTCAACAACCTAGACACTTTGATCCTCTTTTTGGTGGTTGGCCTGGGTGTCTCTCCCACCCCCCCCCAACCTTCTCCAGAGGCATTTATACGCCCTTTGGACCTCAGAGACGCCAGCCAATAGAGTACCACTTCCTCCTGAGGTCTCACGGCAACAAAGCCTGTCCGTCTGGGCTAATTATTTAAATCAATACGATGTAAAAGACGCTCTGTCCCGTGTCATCTTTATAGTAAGCGTACTTGGGACTATGATCGGTGGCGTGATGAGAGTATAAAATAACTATCTTCAAAGTAATGACTTGGGGACGTCGGTTGTGAGATGAAAGCTTATTTTAGGAATAATACATTTCACCAATTTAGAGATTTTATAAAACAATAAAATAATGTTGATAGCGAAAGCCAGGATAAATCACTTGTCACTTGTACATAAAAAAAAAAACGAGAACGTAGCAGTTAACTTCCTGTCGCAAGGCATTCTGGTACTTAAAAGTCAACAGCGTAATCCAATACTAACCAATACAACAGAAATGTGTACATAGTTCTCAATCTCCTTAACATGAATTCTAATACAATTACTCTTGTACATATGTAAATAACGAGAAAGAAAATATATTTAGATACAGCTCAATGAATTAACTGTAAACATTAACTCTGTAACCCATTAAAAGTTACAACAAAGAGAAGATATAAATAATGATACATTTTTTGGCTGAGACCACTCTGTTAACAGTAAATCTCTGTTTGGTGGCTGGCCTGGCTGAGACCACTCTGTTAGTAGTAAACCTCTGTTTGGTGGCTGAGACCACTCTGTTAGTAGTAAACCTCTGTTTGGGGGCTGAGACCACTCTGTTAGTAGTAAACCTCTGTTTGGTGGCCGAGACCACTCTGTTAGTAGGAACCCTCTGTTTGGTGGCTGAGACCACTCTGTTAGTAGTAAACCCTGTTTGGTGGCTGAGACCACTCTGTTAGTAGTAAACCTCTGTTTGGTGGCTGAGACCACTCTGTTAGTAGTAAACCCTGTTTGGTGGCTGAGACCACTCTGTTAGTAGTAAACCCTGTTTGGTGGCCGAGACCACTCTGTTAGTAGTAAACCCTGTTTGGTGGCTGGCCTGGCTGAGACCACTCTGTTAGTAGTAAACCTCTGTTTGGTGGCTGAGACCACTCTGTTAGTAGTAAACCTCTGTTTGGTGGCTGAGACCACTCTGTTAGTAGTAAACCTCTGTTTGGTGGCTGAGACCACTCTGTTAGTAGTAAACCCTGTTTGGTGGCTGGCCTGGCTGAGACCACTCTGTTAGTAGTAAACCTCTGTTTGGTGGCTGAGACCACTCTGTTAGTAGTAAACCTCTGTTTGGTGGCTGAGACCACTCTGTTAGTAGTAAACCTCTGTTTGGTGGCTGAGACCACTCTGTTAGTAGTAAACCTCTGTTTGGGGGCTGAGACCACTCTGTTAGTAGTAAACCTCTGTTTGGTGGCTGAGACCACTCTGTTAGTAGTAAACCTCTGTTTGGTGGCTGAGACCACTCTGTTAGTAGTAAACCTCTGTTTGGTGGCTGAGACCACTCTGTTAGTAGTAAACCTCTGTTTGGTGGCTGAGACCACTCTGTTAGTAGTAAACCTCTGTTTGGGGGCCGAGACCACTCTGTTAGTAGTAAACCTCTGTTTGGGGGCCGAGACCACTCTGTTAGTAGTAAACCTCTGTTTGGGGGCCGAGACCACTCTGTTAGTAGTAAACCTCTGTTTGGTGGCCGAGACCACTCTGTTAGTAGTAAACCTCTGTTTGGTGGCCGAGACCACTCTGTTAGTAGTAAACCTCTGTTTGGTGGCTGAGACCACTCTGTTAGTAGTAAACCTCTGTTTGGTGGCTGAGACCACTCTGTTAGTAGTAAACCTCTGTTTGGTGGCTGAGACCACTCTGTTAGTAGTAAACCTCTGTTTGGTGGCTGAGACCACTCTGTTAGTAGTAAACCTCTGTTTGGTGGCTGAGACCACTCTGTTAGTAGTAAACCTCTGTTTGGTGGCTGAGACCACTCTGTTAGTAGTAAACCTCTGTTTGGTGGCTGAGACCACTCTGTTAGTAGTAAACCTCTGTTTGGTGGCTGGCCTGGCTGAGGCTGGCCTGGCTGGCTGGCCACTCTGTTAGTAGTGGCTGAGACCACTCTGTTAGTAGTAAACCTCTGTTTGGTGGCTGAGACCACTCTGTTAGTAGTAAACCTCTGTTTGGGGGCCGAGACCACTCTGTTAGTAGTAAACCTCTGTTTGGTGGCTGAGACCACTCTGTTAGTAGTAAACCTCTGTTTGGGGGCCGAGACCACTCTGTTAGTAGTAAACCTCTGTTTGGTGGCTGAGACCACTCTGTTAGTAGTAAACCTCTGTTTGGTGGCTGAGACCACTCTGTTAGTAGTAAACCTCTAACACACTCACCGCTGAGCAGCTCGATCCAGCTCTGCACCGTCTCTGGGGGCTGTGTCTCCTTCACGTGTTTGAGAGCCTCGTCCAATAGCACGTCCCCTGTCGGAGCATCTGACTTACAGATCACCTAGGAGACAATAGAACCACACAGTCAGGATCAGAATCCAGCTAGGGTCTGGGCTACATACAGTCAGAATCCAGCTAGGGTATAGGCTACATACAGTCAGAATCCAACTAGGGTCTGGGCTACATACAGTCAGAATCCAACTAGGGTCTGGGCTACATACAGTCAGAATCCAGCTAGGGTATAGGCTACATACAGTCAGAATCCAACTAGGGTCTGGGCTACATACAGTCAGAATCCAACTAGGGTCTGGGCTACATACAGTCAGAATCCAACTAGGGTATAGGCTACATACAGTCAGAATCCAACTAGGGTATAGGCTACATACAGTCAGAATCCAGCTAGGGTCTGGGCTACATACAGTCAGAATCAGAATCCAGCTAGGGTCTGGGCTACATACAGTCAGAATCCAACTAGGGTATAGGTTACACACAGTCAGAATCCAACTAGGGTATAGGCTACATACAGTCAGAATCCAACTAGGGTATAGGTTACACACAGTCAGAATCCAACTAGGGTATAGGCTAAATACAGTCAGAATCCAACTAGGGTATAGGTTACACACAGTCAGAATCCAACTAGGGTATAGGCTACATACAGTCAGAATCAGAATCCAACTAGGGTATAGGCTACATACAGTCAGAATCAGAATCCAACTAGGGTATAGGCTACATACAGTCAGAATCCAACTAGGGTATAGGCTACATACAGTCAGAATCCAACTAGGGTATAGGCTACATACAATCAGAATCCAACTAGGGTATAGGCTACATACAGTCAGAATCAGAATCCAACTAGGGTATAGGCTACATACAGTCAGAATCCAACTAGGGTATAGGCTACATACAGTCAGAATCCAACTAGGGTATAGGCTACATACAGTCAGAATCAGAATCCAGCTAGGGTATAGGCTACACACAGTCAGAATCCAGCTAGGGTATAGGCTACACACAGTCAGAATCCAACTAGGGTATAGGCTACATACAGTCAGAATCAGAATCCAACTAGGGTATAGGCTACACACAGTCAGAATCCAACTAGGGTATAGGCTACACACAGTCAGAATCCAACTAGGGTATAGGCTACACACAGTCAGAATCAGAATCCAACTAGGGTATAGGCTACACACAGTCAGAATCCAACTAGGGTATAGGCTACATACAGTCAGAACCCAACTACGGTATAGGCTACATACAGTCAGAATCCAACTAGGGTATAGGCTACATACAGTCAGAATCAGAATCCAACTAGGGTATAGGCTACATACAGTCAGAATCAGAATCCAGCTAGGGTATAGGCTACATACAGTCAGAATCCAGCTAGGGTATAGGTTACACACAGTCAGAATCCAACTAGGGTATAGGCTACATACAGTCAGAATCCAACTAGGGTATAGGCTACATACAGTCAGAATCAGAATCCAACTAGGGTATAGGCTACATACAGTCAGAATCAGAATCCAACTAGGGTATAGGCTACATACAGTCAGAATCCAACTAGGGTATAGGCTACATACAGTCAGAATCCAACTAGGGTATAGGCTACATACAGTCAGAATCCAACTAGGGTATAGGCTACATACAGTCAGAATCCAGCTAGGGTATAGGCTACATACAGTCAGAATCCAACTAGGGTATAGGCTACATACAGTCAGAATCCAACTAGGGTATAGGCTACACACAGTCAGAATCCAGCTAGGGTATAGGCTACATACAGTCAGAATCAGAATCCAACTAGGGTATAGGCTACATAGTCAGAATCCAGCTAGGGTATAGGCTACATACAGTCAGAATCCAACTGGAGTATAGGCTACATACAGTCAGAATCAGAATCCAACTAGGGTATAGGCTACATACAGTCAGAATCAGAATCCAACTAGGGTATAGGCTACATACAGTCAGAATCAGAATCCAGCTAGGGTATAGGCTACACAGTCAGAATCCAACTCGGGTATAGGCTACATACAGTCAGAATCAGAATCCAACTAGGGTAGAGGCTACATACAGTCAGAATCCAACTAGGGTATAGGCTACATACAGTCAGAATCCAACTAGGGTATAGGCTACATACAGTCAGATTCCAACTAGGGTATAGGCTACATACAGTCAGAATCCAACTAGAGTATAGGCTACATACAGTCAGAATCCAACTAGGGTATAGGCTACATACAGTCAGAATCCAACTAGGGTAGAGGCTACATACAGTCAGAATCCAACTAGGGTATAGACTACATACAGTCAGAATCCAACTAGGGTATAGGCTACATACAGTCAGAATCCAACTAGGGTAGAGGCTACATACAGTCAGAATCCAACTAGGGTATAGACTACATACAGTCAGAATCCAACTAGGGTAGAGGCTACATATAGTCAGAATCAGAATCCAACTAGGGTATAGGTTATATACAGTCAGAATCCAACTAGGGTATAGACTACATACAGTCAGAATCAGAATCCAACTAGGGTATAGGTTATATACAGTCAGAATCCAACTAGGGTATAGGCTACATACAGTCAGAATCCAACTAGGGTATAGGCTACATACAGTCAGAATCCAACTAGGGTATAGGCTACACACAGTCAGAATCCAACTAGGGTATAGGCTACATACAGTCAGAATCCAACTAGGGTATAGGCTACATACAGTCAGAATCCAACTAGGGTAGAGGCTACATACAGTCAGAATCCAACTAGGGTATAGACTACATACAGTCAGAATCCAACTAGGGTATAGGCTACATACAGTCAGAATCCAACTAGGGTAGAGGCTACATACAGTCAGAATCCAACTAGGGTATAGACTACATACAGTCAGAATCCAACTAGGGTAGAGGCTACATACAGTCAGAATCAGAATCCAACTAGGGTATAGGTTATATACAGTCAGAATCCAACTAGGGTATAGACTACATACAGTCAGAATCAGAATCCAACTAGGGTATAGGTTATATACAGTCAGAATCCAACTAGGGTATAGACTACATACAGTCAGAATCAGAATCCAACTAGGGTATAGGCTACATACAAACACAGTCAGAATCAGAACACAACGATACTGCCATGTAATGGCTTCCAGATCACCTGCAGACAACTTAATGTGTCTAAAATGTTCCATTGGAAATGTGTCTTCTGCTCTGCTCTCAACCCAACACCACACATTGGAGGAGCACATTTTGGGGGTTAAGTGCCTTGCTCAAGGGCACAATGGTAGGAGATATAGCCTTACCTGGGGGGGCTCTCTACACGGAGTAAACTGGCTTGAATTTGTTTGGGGGGGGAGAATTCACAGCCAGTGTTGCCTACAATTATTTGGTGAGATCCACTATGGGCGCCTTGATTTGTTGCTCGATGACATTTTGCATTGATGTCACAGCACCATATGTGCCTTGCTGCGGCATAGCTGCGGTCCCTGACCTAGCGTTTTCAACCCCCTAATCCTGCCACACACACCCTCCTATGCCCATGTGTGCGCCATTGACGTGACTTCTCATCTCACGTGGGAAAACGTCCCACATCCGCGTAGTCGTGGCTACTGTTCCGTTTGTTGCGACTTGGCTACCTGCTAAACCTTTCGTATTTAAAAAAAAAAAAAAAAACTTTTAATAACCGTTTAAATCAAAACTATGCATTTAACACATTAACCAACGTTGTAGTTTTTTCCCCCCTCGCTTTATTTTTTCATTCAACGTTTTCACCCCGACGCTTTAGTACCTGGCTACCAAGAGATCAACTCAGACAACGCTCTCTACAGTACTAATAAAGGGAAAGTCCTTATTTCCAGCGTGTGAGTGTGACTCCATTTGTTGGCTAGTACATGCTGTAACTATATGTTTTGTATCCCCCACAACTACAGACACTGGAGATACGCCCGACACAGCTCTGAGAGGCTACACCAAAACCCTAAAACACACAGCCGGGTCGGTGCGTAGCGAAGGAACACCCGGCGACCTGCCACTGACAACCGACCCAGCCATCACCCGCACCCCGCCCTGCGTTTCTCTCTTGCTCTCCATATTCAACGAGAGACGGATAACAACACCGTTGTGTGAGGCGCTGGTAGGGGTGTCCGCGGCGCTGGTAGGGGTGTCCGCGGCGCAGGTAGGGGTGTCCGCGGCGCTGGTAGGGGTGTCCGCGGCGCTGGTAGGGGTGTCCGCGGCGCTGGTAGGGGTGTCCGCGGCGCTGGTAGGGGTGTCCGCGGCGCTGGTAGGGGTGTTCGCGGCGCTGGTAGGGGTGTCCGCGGCGCTGGTAGGGGTGTCCGCGGGCGCTGGTAGGGGTGTCCGCGGCGCTGGTAGGGGTGTCCGCGGCCATGGAGGGCGCATCTAAGTCCCCTTGGACTGTCAGTGTTCAGCAGTGAAAACTCCTTTGAATCTGCAGGAGACTGGGGTGCTATTAAGTGTATAATCTGCGATATGTTTATAGTTGTCACGGGAAAAGGGCCGATGGATACTCTCATTTGTAAAAATAAAATAAATATTATTACTCTTCATGAAGCAATAAAACATTTGACCAAGTCATTTTGAATTCCTTAAAGTGTGGGAGAGGTGACAAGATTGTCTATCAACAATGACAAGCCACCGGGGTCTGATAACTTGGATGGAAAATGACTGGAGGATAATAGCGGACAGTAAAGCCCCCTTCATTGGCTCAAATAGCCAACCAATCAGCCTGTTACCAACCCTTTGTAGAATTTTGGGAAAAATGGTGTTTGACCAGATACAATGCTATTTCACAGTAACCACATTGACAGCAGACTTTCAGCTTATAGGGAAGGACACTCAACAAGCCCTTACACAAAATGACTGCTGATTGGCGGAGAGAAATTGCTTCTTCTATGTAAAATGTTGTTGATTAGTACAATAAAATAATATGTTCTCCTAGCAATTGCCAATAAAATAAGTCTTAAATTAAATGGGATTGTCATCTGTAGCCCCACGAAATCAGTTAAATTAAGCTGAATAACGCCATACATGCACACACTCCTATTGAATAATATGCATTCACCTGTATTGTAAATAGAACTGGGTTACATCTTGATTAACCATTCAAGTTAATTATTACCATTATATTGTTTTGTAGTTAGATTGTTTTTTTTATACCAAAGTTAAATTCATAGCATGATTGTTTAATTGATTAAATGAATGCATTTTTTTGGCTGTTTCTCCCCGCCAAAATTGGACATCAAATTTTTTCAGATGCAATGATACTGAACTCAAAGATGCCCAACGATTAAACAGAGCAGTAGCCGAGTTTCTGTGACTTTGGCTAATACACATTTTTTGTTTGTTTTGGTGTCGTGAAACTAAACCTGGTATTGGTATTGAATAAAAAAGATGCTGGTATGGTAACAACACTAGAGCCCATGCACCAGAACCAGAGACATTTACATTTCTATTTAGGCTACTGGTAAAGTTGTCAATCAACTGTAAACAGAGCATAACGTGGTTTTATTTCCTTACCTCATCCAGCATAATGTGGCTTTATTTCCTTACCTCATCCAGCATAACGTGGTTTTATTTCCTTACCTCATCCAGCATAATGTGGCTTTATTTCCTTACCTCGTCCAGCATAATGTGGTTTTATTTCCTTACCTCGTCCAGCATAATGTGGTTTTATTTCCTTACCTCGTCCAGCATAATGTGGTTTTATTTCCTTACCTCATCCAGCATAATGTGGCAGCATAATGTGGTTTTATTTCCTTACCTCATCCAGCATAATGTGGATTTATTTCCTTACCTCATCCAGCATAACGTGGCTTTATTTCCTTACCTCGTCCAGCATAATGTGGTTTTATTTCCTTACCTCATCCAGCATAATGTGGCAGCATAATGTGGTTTTATTTCCTTACCTCATCCAGCATAACGTGGTTTTATTTCCTTACCTCATCCAGCATAACGTGGTTTTATTTCCTTACCTCATCCAGCATAATGTGGTTTTATTTCCTTACCTCATCCAGCATAACGTGGTTTTATTTCCTTACCTCATCCAGCATAACGTGGTTTTATTTCCTTACCTCATCCAGCATAACGTGGTTTTATTTCCTTACCTCATCCAGCATAATGTGGTTTTATTTCCTTACCTCATCCAGCATAACGTGGTTTTATTTCCTTACCTCATCCAGCATAACGTGGTTTTATTTCCTTACCTCATCCAGCATAACGTGGTTTTATTTTGTTTGCGCAACACAGGAGTGTTGTAAATGTCATGTAATCCGACTATAGATGAGGATGTGCAACACCTCGCTGGCAACACACACATCGATCATTGGTTAGTGAACATACACAGTCACAAACAGAGCAGCCGGTTGGTCAGGATTCCCTACCTTCCTGGCGAGCAGGCTTTTCCTCCTCATGCCACAGGCCTCCAGCTGCAGTCGTCCTCTGATGGCCAGCTCTATGAGCATACAGCCGCGCAGCCCCGACGAGATGCAGTCGTTCCAGAACGACGTGTAGCCCTGAGAGAGAAGGACAGGGATGAGCGTGTGTGTGTGTGTGGGCATGTGTACGTGTGTGAGAGCATACAAGCCACAGAGCCCTGATGAACGATGTGTAACCCACAGAGAGAGAACAGAACGTAGTCATTACACTGTAGAACTGGGCGATCGGGGCAAAAACATCCACATCAAGATAGACTGAATTATCCTAACGATAAATAGAACGATATGTATCTAACATTAATGTGCACCGCTTAGAATACTTTTGAATATTACCATACCATTAGAACTACTATTTGGAATGTTGTAAATATTAAAAGTTGTACTGTTAGCAATATTGGCAGACGTTTAATTTCAAACTTCATATTTCTCTAGTAGCTACTTCCCCTGATTATCGACATCAGTAACAATGTCCTTGATAAATTGTTGGCACGGTCACGGTTTAGCAGCCTGGGCTCTACTTCACTAGCTACATACATTCACTAGCTACATACATTCACTAGCTACATACATTCACCAGCTACATACATTCACCAGCTACATACATTCACCAGCTACATACATTCACCAGCTACATACATGCATGCACCAGCTACATACATGCATGCACCAGCTACATACATGCATGCACCAGCTACATACATGCATGCACCAGCTACATACATGCATGCACCAGCTACATACATGCATGCACCAGCTACATACATGCATGCACCAGCTACATACATGCATGCACCAGCTACATGCATGCACCAGCTACATGCATGCACCAGCTACATGCATGCACCAGCTACATGCATGCACCAGCTACATGCATGCACCAGCTACATACATGCACCAGCTACATACATGCACCAGCTACATACATGCACCAGCTACATGCACCAGCTATATTCTGGAGGAGGACCTGTAGCCCTGTCGCAAAGACAAGAGGACAGGGAGCACAGTCACTACACGGTTGGTTCAATTAGTGTCCCCCTTTCCTGATCCGAACATTTACGAGTAGGCCTGTGTACCGTATTCAGGGTTATTAGGGTTGGGCTGGTTTTTAAATACTACTGAAACAATTTCTTAGTTTTTCCTATACATTGTAATATTTGTAGCTACTTTTTAAGTGAAGGAGATTGCGTTCTTCATTTCACCGATCACATCATGAAGCCTACTGTCGCTCTCCAGAACAGTTGAGCCAGTCACGTGTTTTTGTTTGTAAATAAACGGGAGAAAGAGGAAGCGGGGTAAGTCCAGCTGTGTATTGACAGGTGTCGGGTTTTATATTGAATGTGATTTTTTTTGTTTTGTTTCAACAGACTGATCAGGGACATAGCAAATATAGTTGTTTTTCTTCACAGAAAATACATAAGCGCAACACATTCGGACAGAAAATTGATTCATTTTTCATCAGATGACAACTGAAGCGCAACACTATTTGGCTGGTAGCCACACAAGTAGTCTAAATGATCTTACAATGGAGAAGAAAAAAAAGCAAGGTATTTTTTGTTGTTGCAGAAACTAGGTATAGTCATAATATTTATGTTTATCATGGAAAGAATGTAGCCAGCTACATTTCCTGGAAGTTTATCTTCCATTTTACCAAAGAAGACTGGTTACACCAAAGAAAATAGTCAAAAAGTAGCTACACATTAGTCAAAACGCTGTCTGCCGATAGAATGTCTGTTCCTGAATTCTCATCCGGGTGGAGAAGTGCAACCGAATCACAAAAATGTGTCTGATGCAGAGCAGAAATGACATTAAAAGAAGCATTTTATATCTGCGTTTATAAAAACGCAGGAAGACATTTCTTATGCGTTTTCTTTTTTTTCTCCCCTGCATGAAAGAAAATGCTGAATTCTGTGTTAACCAGCAAGTTAAACTTAGGGGTTGCGTTATCTAAGTGGATGAATGAATAAGGTGACAGGAGATCATATTGTGTTAGCTTTCTGTTGTGTTTGAGAAGTCAAAGCCCTTTGGATGAGTTGTCTTTGCGTTTTTGCTTCTCTTGTGTTCTCGGCCCGTCTGCCACATCTTCTCCGAGCAGAGCAGGCAGGGTCCGATGCCATAGCGACTCCAGACTCCACACAGACACAAGCTGCTCTAGAGCCAGTACATTAGCACAGTACAATTAGCACAATGTCTCTCGTAAATATACAAACTCACCAAAAATGACATTCGGAAGCTCGTATATATATACAGTTGATGTCGGAAGTTTACATACACCTTAGCCAAATACATTTAAACTCTGTTTTTCACAATTCCTGACATTAAATCCTAGTAAAAAGTCCCTGTCTTAGGTCAGTTAGGATCACCATTTTATTTTAAGAATGTAAAATGTCAGAATAATAGTAGAGAATGATTTATTTCAGCTTTTATTTATCACATTCCCAGTGGATCAGAAGTTAACACACTCAATTAGTATTTGGTAGCACTGCCTTTAAAATTGTTTAACTTGGGTCAAACGTTTTGGGTAGCCTTCCACAAGCTTTCCACAATAAGAAGGGTGAATTGGCCCATTCCTCCTGACAGAGCTGGTGTAACTGAGTCAGGTTTTTAGGCCTCCTTGCTCACACACGCTTTTTCAGTTCTGCCACAAATTTTCTATAGGATTAAGGTCAGGGCTTTGTGATGGCTACTGCAATACCTTGACTGTGTTGTCCTGAAGCCATTTTGCTACAACTTTGGAAGTATGCTTGGGGTCCTTGTCCATTTGGAAGACCCATTTGCGACCAAGCTTTAACTTCCTGACTGATGTCTTGAGATGTTGCTTCAATATGTCCACATAATTTTCCTACCTCGTGATGCCATCTATTTTGTGAAGTGCACCAGTCCCTCCTGCAGCAAAGCACCCCCACAACATGATGCTGCCACCCCCGTGCTTCACGGTTGGGATGGTGTTCTTCTGCTTGCAAGCCTCCCCCTTTTTCCTCCAAACATAACAATGGTTATTATCGCCAAACAGTTTTATTTTTGTTTCATCAGACCAGAGGACGTTTTTCCAAATAGTACGCTCTTTGTCCCCATGTGCAGTTGCAAACCGTAGTCTGGCTTTTTTATGGCGGTTTTGGAGCAGTGGCTTCTTCCTTGCTGAGTGGCCTTTCAGGTTACGTCGATATAGGACTCGTTTTACTGTGGATATAGATACTCTGTACCTGTTTCCTCCAGCATCTTCACAAGGTCCTTTGCTGTTGTTCTGGGACTGATTTGCACTTTTCGCACCAAAGTATGTTCATCTCTAGGAGACAGAACGCGTCTCCTTCCTGAGCGGTATGAGTTTGAAGGTAGGCCTTGAAATACATCCACAGGTACACCTCCAATTGACTCAAATGATGTCAATTAGCCTATCAGAAGCTTCTAAAGCCATGACATTATTTTCTGGAATTATCCAAGCTGTTTAAAGGCACAGTCAACTTAGTGTATGTAAACTTCTGACTCACTGGAATTATGATACAGTGAATTATAAGTGAAATAATCTGTCTGTAAACAATTGTTGGAAAAATTACTTGTGTCATGCACAAAGTAGATGTCCCAACGGACTTGCCAAAACTATAGTTTGTTAACAAGAAATGTGTGGAGTGGTTGAAAAACGAGTTTTAATGACTCCAACCTAAGTGTATGTAAACTTCTGACTTCAACTGTATATATATAAACTCAGCAGTCTTTCAAAGATAATTCGTAAAAATCCAAATAACTTCACAGATCTTCATTGTAAAGGTTTAAACACTGTTTCCCATACTTGTTCAATGAACCATAAACAATTAATGAACATGCACCTGTGGAATGGTTGTTAAGACACTAACAACTTACAGACGGTAGGCAATTAAGGTCACAGTTATGAAAACTTACTTTCTACTGACTCTGGAAAAACACCAAAAGAAAGATGCCCAGGGTCCCTGCTCATCTGCGTGAACGTGCCTTAGGCATGCTGCAAGGAGACATGAGGACTGCAGATGTGGCCAGGGCAATCAACTGCAATGTCTATACTGTGAGACGCCTAAGACAGAGCTACAGGGAGACAGGAGGGGCAGCTGATCATCCTTGCCAGCAGCATACCACACAGCATCCCACTGCTGGCTTGCTTCTGAAGCTAAGCAGGGTTGGTCCTGGTCGGTCCCTGGATGGGAGACCAGATGCTGCTGGAAGTTGTGTTGGAGGGCCAGTAGGAGGCACTCTTTCCTCTGGTCTAAAAAATATCCCAATGCCCCAGGGCAGTGATTGGGGACACTGCCCTGTGTAGGGGGATGTTAAACGGGTGTCCTAACTCTGAGGTCATTGAAGATCCCATGGCACTTATCGTAACAGTAGGGGTGTTAACCCCGGTGTCGTGGCTAAATTCCCAATATGTCCTTCATACCATCACGGTCACCTAATCATCCCCAGCTTACAATTGGCTCATTCACCTCCCTCCTCTCCCCTGTAACTATTCCCCAGGTCGTTGCTGTAAATGAGAATGTGTTCTCAGTCAACTTACCTGGTAAAACAACGTTGCCTATGGGCACAAACCCACTGTCGCTGGACCAGACAGGACTGGCAAAAACTGACGAGTTGCGGTTTTGTCTCACCAGGGGTGATGGTCGGATTCGCGTTTATTGTCGAAGGAATGAGCGTTACACCGAGGCCTGTACTCTGGAGCGGGATCGATTTGGAGGTGGAGGGTCCGTCATGGTCTGGGGCAGTGTGTCACAGCATCATCGGACTGAGCTTGTTGTCATTGCAGGCAATATCAACGCTGTGTGTTACAGGGAAGACATCCTCCTCCCTCATGTGGTACCCTTCCTGCAGGCTCATCCTGACATGACCCTCCAGCATGACAATGCCACCAGCCATACTGCTCGTTCTGTGCGTGATTTCCTGCAAGACAGGAATGTCAGTGTTCTGCCTTGGCCAGCAAAGAGCCCGGATCTCAATCCCATTGAGGTCGCACGTCTGGGACCTGTTGGATCAGAGGGTGAGGGCTAGGGCCATTCCCCCCAGAAATGTCTGGGAACTTGCAGGTGCCTTGGTGGAAGAGTGGGGCAACATCTCACAGCAAGAACTGGCAAATCTGGTGCAGTCCATGAGGAGGAGATGCACTGCTGTACTTAATGCAGCTGGTGGCCACACCAGATACTGACTGTTACTTTTGATTTTGACCCCCCCTTTGTTCAGGGACACATTATTCCATTTCTGTTAGTCACATGTCTGTGAAACTTGTTCAGTTTGTCTCAGTTGCTGAAAATAAACACAGTTGACAGTGAGAGGACGTTTCTTTTTTTGATGAGTTTATTTATATATAAATAAAATTATGAGATGGATTGCCTATCTTCGCTATTTTTTTTGTTGGTGCTCATTAGCATATTTAGCTAACAGCCTCTATGGAAATTCGCTATTACTTGTGCTAATTTTGTTAGCATTCTGGTAATAGACACCCATTGGCCTTTATTTTTGTTTACAATTGTTTTTATTGGGTAAAAAAGAGCAATACAAACCATCAAAAAACATTACACTGGGCCTCCAGAGTGGCGCAGCAGTCTAAGGCACTGCATCACAGTGCAAGAGACCCGGTTAAGGGAGTGGGTGTTAAGACGGGCGGTTTGGCGGGTCATGTTTCGGAGGACGCCTGACTCGACATTCGCCTTCTGAGCACGTTGGGGAGTTGCAAATTGGGGGGGAAAAAACCATTCTACTTTCCCCCCTTTTTTTAAACTCCCACCCCAGCTATCCCAAACATTCAAAAGTTTGGGGTCACTTAGAAATGTCCTTGTTTTTGAAAGAAAAGCACTTTTTTGGCCCATTAAAATAACATCAAATTGATCAGAAATACAGTGTAGACATTGTTAATGTTGTAAATGACTATTGTGGCTGGAAACGGCTGATTTTTAATGGATTATCTAGATAGGCCCATTCTCAGCAACCATCACTCCTGTGTTCCAATGGCACGTTGTGTTAGATAATCCAAGTTTATAATTTTCAAAGGCTAATTGATCATTAGAAAGCCCTTTTGCAATTATGTTAGCACAGCTGAAATCTGTTGTTCTGATTAAAGAAGCAATAAAACTGGCCTTCTTTAGACTAGTTGAGTATCTGGAGCATCAGCGGGTTCGATTACAGGCTCAAAATGGCCAGAAACAAAGAACTTTCTTCTGAAACTCGTCAGTCTATTCTTGTTCTGAGAAATGAAGGCTATTCCATGCAAGAAATTGCCAAGAAACTGAAAATCTCTTACAGCGCTGTGTAGTACTCCCTTCACAGAACAGAGCAAACTGGTTCTAACCAGAATAGAATGAGGAGTGGGAGGCCCCGGTGCACAACTGAGCAAGAGGACAAGTACATTAGAGTGTCTAGTTTGAGAAATAGACACCTCACAAGTCCTCAACTGGCAGCTTCATTAAATAGTACCCGCAAAACACCAGTCTCAACGTCAACAGTGAAAAGGTGACTCCGGGATGCTGGCCTTCTATCAATGACCCAAGCCCAGCCCAATTTAATCCCTACCATTGTGTCGCTGAGTTGTACATTCTACCAGGGGTGCTGGAAGACACAATGTAAGTAACCTGATGTATGTCCCTCTAACTGCTCTGAATACCTCTGCTGATCCTTCAGCTATTGTATGCAGTAATCCCATGTCTATGAACCAGAGTTATACTGTTATGACTGAGGCGTTGTACCCTAGCAGGAAGTCCACTGTGTGCAGCTCACCCTGCACTAATATAAATAACATGAGAATATCTTCCTCTGCTAAGCTTCCCAGTAAAGCAATGAAAACAATCAAGCATCACAGAAAAGTGCTAAAAATAGCCCACATCAACATATGTAACTTAAAAAATGAGGTTAATGAAGTCAATAACTTGCTGGTAACAGATGACATTAATCTCTGAAACTCACTTAGATAATACCTTTGATGATACAGTGGTAGCAATACATGGTTATAAGATCTACAGAAAATACAGAAATGCCAAAGGTGGAGGTGTGGCTGTTTATATTCAGAACCACATTCCTGTAGAGATTAGAGAGGATCTCATGTTCAATACTGTTGAAGTAATATGGCTACAGGTTCATCTGCCTCACCTAAAGCCCATTCTGGTGGGCAGCTGCTATAGACCACCAAGTGCTAACAGTCAGTACCTGGATAATATGTGTGAAATACATGATAATGTTTGTGATATCAATAGAGAAGTATATTTTCTGGGTTATTTAAATATTGACAGGCTTTCATCAAGCTGCCCACTCAAGAGAAAGCTTCAAACTGTAACTAGCGCCTGCAACCTGGTTCAGGTTATCAGTCAACCTACCAGGGTATTTACAAACAGCACAGGAATGAAATCATCAACATGTATTGATCACATCTTTACTAATGCTGCAGAAATGTGCTTTAAATCAGTATCCAGATCCATCAGATGTAGTGATCACAATATAGCAGCCATATCTAATAAAACCAAAGACTGGGCCTAATATAGTGTATAAGAGGTCATACAATACGTTTTGTAGTGATTCATATGTTGTTGATGTAAAGAATATTTGCTGGTCTGTGGTGTAATGAGGAGCAACCAGACGCTACACTTGACACATTTATGAAAATGCTTATTCCAGTTACTAATAAGCATGCACCCATTGAGACAATGACTAAAAACTGTTAAATCTCTGTGGATTGATGAGGAATTGAAAGATCGTATGGTTGAGAGGGATGAGGCAAAATAAATGGCAAATAAGTCTGGCAGCAGCAACTGATTGGCAAAAGTACTGCAAATTAAGAAATCATGTGACTAAACTGAATAAAAAGAAGAAACTACACTATGAAACAGATAAAATGACAAAGAATGAGAGCAAAAAGCTTAAAATGACATTTATGGGGAAAAAGGCAACTCCGCTCCATCATTCATTGAACCAGATGGGTCAATCATCACAAAACCCACTGATATTACCAATGAATTCTGGAGATAGATAAGATAGATTACACAGATCCACAAAGAATTTGAAAACAAATCCAATTTTGATAAACTCCCATATCTACTGGGAGAAATTCCACAGTGTGCCATCACAGCAGCAAGATTTGTGACCTGTTGCCACAAGAAAAGGGCAACAAGTGAAGAACAAACACCATTGTAAATACAACCCATATTTATGCTTATTTATTTTAACTTGTGTGCTTTAACCATTTGTACATTGTTACAACACTGTATATATATAATATAACATTTGTAATGTCTTTATTGTTTTGAAACTTCTGTATGTGTAATGTTTACTGTTAATTTGTATTGTTTATTTCACTTTTGTATAATATCTACCTCACTTGCTTTGGCAATGTTAACACATGTTTCCCATGCCAATAAAGCCCCTTGAATTGAATTGAAATTGAATTGATAGATAGATAGATAGATAGATAGATAGATAGATAGCATCCACATATAGTGACATATGATTGGATGATTTAATCGGTATAGGAGAAGAAATTCCATTCTGTCTCAGATGTTGGGATAAAGGATCTAGCGACAGAATGAACAACGTTGGGGGTAGGCCGCCTTCGCGTCTACATCCCCAAAGAAAAGGGGATGGGACCTCTGAGAGTATGGCGTCACTAGACACCATAGCAACAGGGTTAGCATATGAAACACACAAACCATATCGATAACATTCTTTCCCAAACAAAATTTCTCCATGTACTGCCATTCAAGCCTGTCAAAATCCTTCTCAGCATCTATAAAATCAAATCAAATTTTATTGGTCACATACACATGGTTAACAGATGTTAATGCGAGTGTAGCGAAATGCTTGTGCTTCTAATTCTGACCATGCAGTAATATCTAACAATTAATTTAACCAAACAATTTCACAACTACCTTATACACACAAGTGTAAAGGAATGAATAAGAATGTACATTAAATGTAATATATGAACGAGCAATGGCCGAACGGCATAGGCAAGATGCAGTAGATGGTATAGAGTACAGTATATACATATGAGATGAGTAATGTAGGGTATATAAACATAAAGTGGCATAGTTTAAAGTTGCTAGTGATACATGTATTACATAAAGATGGCAAGATGCAGTAGATGGTATAGAGTACAGTATATACATACGAGATGAGTAATGTAGGGTATGTGAACTTCAAACTGCACACTGTAAACTGCTGTGTTTAATGCATTACATTCACTTATCATCTATTATGCATTCAATCGACGGACATTGTCAGGTGCCCCCCCTTGTGTAGTAAGCCGGTAATACCGTAAATCTCAGGATCAGAGAAGAACGGTATGACTATATGAAACATCTGAATGAATACAGTCCAACCCTGTTTTAGGAACCAAACAAGTTTTGGTTTACCGTCATCAGAACTCTGCTTGAGAGAAATGTTCATCCTACAACACATTCTTAGCCAGCTATTTCCTGTCTGAGAAGTCCTTCAGCGCTATGCCATTAACTGGTTCAACAGGCCTCATATCCATAACACAGAAGATGCTATTTCCTGTGTGAGAAGTCCTTCAGCGCTATCTGACAGGTTCTCATATCCATCCATTTTACTGAACCAGGAGAATAATTCTACACACCGTAGATTTACGGATGATTTCTGCTCGTTTCCCCCCGACAGCCACATGGTTTCAATTCAACATCAAACTAGGGAACCCATCGGGCTTGGCTTGGGGCGGAACTCAGGGAAACCCTGCATCAACATCATCTAAAGACTACTCTGTCATTAAAGGAAAAACAAGATGGGCCTACACCGCCACCAATACCCAGCAAAGACAGCTGGTTACCATTCCCTCCCCCTGTGTAGGGGCCTGGAGAATCCAGGGGGGGGGGGGGGGGGAGGTCTGAATGGAGAAAGGAGAGAGGGCTATGGAGTTGATCAGAGCAGAGAGCTGTACCTCACTACTGCTTATTCACTGATGAATGAGGCCCTTTAAAACACAGTCATTTAGACTATGAGTGTTTTAAATACGGTTGTAATGCTCTCCAATGCCGGGGGCTGAGTGAAAAGGTTTGGGAAGCCCTGTGTTAGACTAGTGGACTGTGTTCATCTCATGTTAGACTAGTGGACTGTGTTCATCTCCTGTTAGACTAGTGGACTGTGTTCATCTCCTGTTAGACTAGTGGGACTGTGTTCATCTCCTGTTAGACTAGTGGGACTGTGTTCATCTCCTGTTAGACTAGTGGACTGTGTTCATCTCCTGTTAGACTAGTGGACTGTGTTCATCTCCTGTTAGACTAGTGGACTGTGTTCATCTCCTGTTAGACTAGTGGGACTGTGTTCATCTCCTGTTAGACTAGTGGGACTGTGTTCATCTCCTGTTAGACTAGTGGGACTGTGTTCATCTCCTGTTAGACTAGTGGACTGTGTTCATCTCCTGTTAGACTAGTGGACTGTGTTCATCTCCTGTTAGACTAGTGGACTGTGTTCATCTCCTGTTAGACTAGTGGGACTGTGTTCATCTCCTGTTAGACTAGTGGGACTGTGTTCATCTCCTGTTAGACTAGTGGACTGTGTTCATCTCCTGTTAGACTAGTGGGACTGTGTTCATCTCCTGTTAGACTAGTGGACTGTGTTCATCTCCTGTTAGACTAGTGGACTGTGTTCATCTCCTGTTAGACTAGTGGGACTGTGTTCATCTCCTGTTAGACTAGTGGGACTGTGTTCATCTCCTGTTAGACTAGTGGACTGTGTTCATCTCCTGTTAGACTAGTGGACTGTGTTCATCTCCTGTTAGACTAGTGGACTGTGTTCATCTCCTGTTAGACTAGTGGACTGTGTTCATCTCATGTTAGACTAGTGGACTGTGTTCATCTCATGTTAGACTAGTGGACTGTGTTCATCTCCTGTTAGACTAGTGGACTGTGTTCATCTCCTGTTAGACTAGTGGACTGTGTTCATCTCATGTTAGACTAGTGGACTGTGTTCATCTCCTGTTAGACTAGTGGGCTGTGTTCATCTCCTGTTAGACTAGTGGGACTGTGTTCATCTCATGTTAGACTAGTGGACTGTGTTCATCTCCTGTTAGACTAGTGGGACTGTGTTCATCTCCTGTTAGACTAGTGGGACTGTGTTCATCTCCTGTTAGACTAGTGGACTGTGTTCATCTCATGTTAGACTAGTGGACTGTGTTCATCTCAACACACCTAGTTAAGGAAACATGAGTCCCACCACACCAGTACTTCACTGTTGGGATGAGACCTGCATCCAAAGCTGTTGGCAATGGACTGTCACCTCTCAATGCATTGAGCCTCCGGTTCAAATCTTTACTGTGCTCTACTGCAGTGTGTGGGCTCAGCTGCAATCAGAGACACAATCATATGATAGTTGCTGAATAAGACATGTTTCCTGGTATAGGACGGAGTTCAGCGCAGCATGGGAGAGGGTTGTGTAACTTTTAAAATATGCATTACGGCACTTCTCTTTCACAGCAGAGCCGCCTCAGCAAGTTACAGTGAGAGGTGTCACTCATTTCTGCCACACTGGATTTATTATATTCAGATGGAAATACTTTTGCTCCAGTGAATCTCATACCCAAAGCATCAAGCCTGAAGCATTTCCAGGACTAAAATATATGCTCGATGGAGAATCTCCACTGAAAGTATTTCTTAGACCCGGACTTTAGAAGCCATGGAAACTTGGAAGTAATGAGAAACATATCCTGACTAAAACAATGACAACTGGAGACCGGAATAAGCATTCCAATTAGAGCAAGATGGGCAACTTTGATGGGGGTGGGGGCCACAAAACAAATCATTAGTCATCATGGGGGGGCTCACATGTCTGCATATCCATACCCACACATGTAGTCAGAGCCAGCCCTAAGAAGAACCTCCTCAACTGCCCAAGGACCCGGTTAGAAGAACCTCCTCAACTGCCCAAGGACCCGGTTAGAAGAACCTCCTCAACTGCCCAAGGACCCGGTTAGAAGAACCTCCTCAACTGCCCAAGGACCCGGTTAGAAGAACCTCCTCAACTGCCCAAGGACCCGGTTAGAAGAACCTCCTCAACTGCCCAAGGACCCGGTTAGAAGAACCTCCTCAACTGCCCAAGGACCCGGTTAGAAGAACCTCCTCAACTGCCCAAGGACCCGGTTAGAAGAACCTCCTCAACTGCCCAAGGACCCGGTTAGAAGAACCTCCTCAACTGCCCAAGGACCCGGTTAGAAGAACCTCCTCAACTGCCCAAGGACCCGGTTAGAAGAACCTCCTAATTTCAGGCTATTACACGATGATGCTGATAAGCTGTGGGCTCCGATTGCAAATGTATCGAAGCACTTCATCACCAGTAAGTGGCAAGCACTTGTTTGTATCTAACTAGCTATGTGTATTGCATAAAGATGTTGCATAAAGATGTAGTGAGATGTAGCTATCTAAATAACAGCTATAATATTCTTCTGCATTTGGATATTTATGCAAACCCGGAGATTCCACCAAGTAGATGTAGATATCGCCATAGGCTACTTTGAGCCATTTGGTAGGGTTGTCTGCACAGCTGGTCTCCAGGAAGTTGAAAGAACATACATATATATATAAGCCAACAACAAATCAACGTTTCTAAACACCTAGAACGTTCAATGGTGGTGAAAAGACGAAGTAGTAACGAGACATATCCAAGACTAGCGAATTAGATCGAGATTAACTTCTCTCGCTAGCCTGCTAACTAACGTCAGTTTACTGGCAAAAAAAAAGAAAAGCTAGGGGGTAAACAAACAGTGACGTAGATATGGCGCGACAGTTTTACTATATTCACTGTCAATGTCAGCAGGTCGAGTAACAGAATTAAGTATCATGCAAATAAGTTATTGTTGTGACAGCCATGTGTCTTTATAACGACACTTGAGGCTGTTGAAAACGTTCATAGAAACAATAGTAGTTTGCTTAGGATGCCGCCAAAAATTTGGGTAATTACACGGGTAATTACATGGGAGTACTCTATTGCTGTACCTTACTCGGGGGCGTGGAAAAAATAAGCCATGCCTCGCCGTGTGTATCTTTAAAAAGGTATCAAGTTAACATCTACGTTAATTTTTTTTATTATCGCTAATATTAAATGAAAGTTCCTTATGCTTCCAAAACCTTGATCATCAAGGTCTCTTTTTGGCACTAAACTACCTAGTTTAAACCTTGTCAATGTAGCCAGCAAGTCAATGTAAACCTAACTAGCTAACTAAATAGGTAAGTAGTCAGCTGTGCAGTTAACTAGTTAGCATTAACTAGCAATAATTATGTTTACAAAATGTAACTAGTTAACGTTAGCTATCGCCTGTTAGTATATGTTATTTTGACGTCTTTGAATAACGTTACCTAACCAGCTAAATATGGTTTTAGTTACAAAATAAATACACATACCTCGCGGTCCTTCAATCCCAAGAGTAGTACTTCTTCCATCAACGTGAGTCGAGTTTCTTTGGAGTCTCCCTTCTCTTGCTCCTCTTGTTCTTCCCCGCGGCGGGGCTCGAAGTCTTCATCCCCGGACCCTCTGTCCTTGTCGGCGGCAGCCGTACGAGAGGCCTCGGTCCGTCTCTGCACTAGGCCAGAGCTCCGCTGTGTCAGGGAAGTCATGTCTACAAGTTCCAACAGCAACGACGAAAACCACCCAGCTCGCCTCGGCCTCTCACTACCCCGGCCGTGATTTTAAAACCACTTTAATTTGCCCGATACATACAGCTACGGACTCCCAATTATTGTTTTTTATCTCTGGTAATGACAACTATACGTCAACCAATGTAGCGACATATAAGCAGTGTTTCCCTCAGCCTCCACTCTCCCCGTCCGCTGGTAGTTTATCCAATATGGCGGTGAGCGATGACGAGAACAGTGGATGTGGCACTTGAGTTGAGCTAGTTGGCGCGTCCCACAGGTAAAGACAGGGGAGGAGAAAAGTAGATGTCAATAACAGGGGACAGATTCCCATTTGGCTGACGACAGTCATTGGGTGACTTTCTCCAAAGTGCTAATTTTGTGATGAAATAAAGTCAAATATTTGAACGTTTTCAGGTATGATGTCCCTACTCCCTAGGTCAACCTACAGGTATGCCCCGGCCTAGCGCAACATATATGGGGAGTATACACTGAGTACACAAAACATTAGGAACACTTGCTCTTTCCATGACAGACTAATCAGGTGAATGCGATGATCCCTTCTTCTTCGTGACTGGGTTGGCCCGATCGCATCCAACTAAAGGTGCATACACTGCCAACTACTGTGCTAAAGTGACAGGCCAGTCATGGCCTACCTACATTAAATTATCTTCATTATTCCTGTTCCTAAAATAATTAATTACACCACCCACTAGGCCTACACCTATATACCACTATTTCATAAAAATCACCACCCCATTAACTCTTCTGCAGTAAAATCTCATACACCCAGGTCTGCAGTTTCAACCTACACTCCATTAAAACCCACCACCCCATTCCACTACTGACCCTATCTGTTCCTGCCCATGCTAACAGCCTTGGCATACGGGATGCCACCACTAAACACACCCTGTCACTCTTCTGGAGTCGTATACCCAAATACGTCTCTGCAGCTGCCACCACAACATCTATTCTCTGTGATTTACATTCCATTTCTGTGGTACAGTTGATAACCATGGCTATGAATGGTAAGAAGCCAACCTTACTGAAGCATAACTCACTCATTACCCTACTCACTCTGTACTGGCACAGATCTACTACTCACAGTCATCCTTGACCCATCCTCCTCTACTTTCTTCACTGCCTCAGCATACGACACCTTCTGCACTACTCTGACTCTGGCCACTTCAATCTGCCTCTCTCGCACCGGACACTTCCGATCCCCAGCAACATGAGCACCCCTACAATTGACACACACAACTTCATCCACTGAAACAACACAATCCTCTGTCCCATGCCCTCCTGCACACTTCCCACATCTTGGAATCTCCCTCCTACACACTGCTGCAACATGATCATGAACGTGGCACCTGAAACAGCGCAGTGGATTCGGCACAAAAGCGCTAACAGGATTTTTTCATTTATTTTTCATTTCACCATTATTTAACCAGGTAGGCCAGTTGAGAACCAGTTCTCATTTACAACTGCGACCTGGCCAAAATGAAGCAAAGCAGTGCGACACATGGAATAAACAAATGTACAGTCAATAACACAATAGAAAAGTCTATATACAGTGTGTGCAAATGAAGTAAGATCAGGGAGGTAAGGCAATAAATAGGCCATAGTGGCGAAATAATTACAATTTAGCAATTAAACACTGGAGTGATAGATGTGCAGAAGATGAATGTGCAAGTAGAGATACTGGGGTGTAAAGGAGCAACAACAACAAAAATAACAATATGGGGATGAGGTTACAGATGGGCTATGTACAGGTGCAATGATCTGTAAGCTGCTCTGACAGCTGATGTTTAAAGTTAGTGAGGGATAACTGATAACTGATATATCCTAACATGACTTTGTCTGGTAGAGACTCTGACTCAAAACTCCTAAAGGACTGACATCGGGCTTCACAAACACCAGGAATTTCAATTGCTCCACCTCCACACGTAACACTACCCCAGAAACCCCTCCTTTCACTGACACACTGTTCCTAAGAGCAAAGCAAGAAACAGATCTTGACCCAAGTTGTGTGTCACGAAGCGCCTTCTCACTCTGGTCAGAAGTAACACAAACAAATAACAGAAGTCCACTACAGGTTACCTTCACTGATTCAACTGCACCCAACTCCTTTCTCACCCAGCCTGAAACCACAAATGGATCGGCCAAAAGACAAGGGTTCACTTTCTCCAAAAATGTCACTCGTCCAGATTCTTCTTTATCATGTCATTCTTCCTCAAAACACATCTTCCCACTACACTCGGCTCATCTTCTTTCTCACTGTCCATAACCACGTCTATCTGTTCACCACGCTCTTGCCGCGCCTTCATCCGCTGCATTGCTTGCAGAGCACACACCGATAGTGTTTCTCCAAAGACGAACTTCTGTTCCTTAGCCCACTTTACAAGTCTCTGACTTCTCCAAGCATCCTCCGTCTCCTTTCCGAGCGCCTACAAACTCCTAACTCAACTACCAAGCAACAAACATGGTCACAGCAGCTATGATCCCTTATTGATGTCACTTGTTAAATCCACGTCAATCGGTGCAGATGAAGGATAGACAGGTTAACCTCTCTTGGGTACGGGGGCACTTTTGAAATAGTTTGGAGCACCCTCTGGCCCTGGCCAGGATGAGGAGCCATCCACCTCCTCAGACACACAGGTCTCTTCAGAAATTATCTCTGAGCCTCAGGATGAGGAGCCATCCACCTCCTCAGCCACACAGGTCTCTTCAGAAATTATCTCTGAGCCTCAGGATGAGGAGCCATCCACCTCCTCAGCCACACAGGTCTCTTCAGAAATGATCTCTGAGCCTCAGGATGAGGAGTCATCCACCTCCTCAGCCACACAGGTCTCTTCAGAAATGATCTCGGAGCCTCAGGATGAGGAGCCATCCACCTCCTCAGACACACAGGTCTCTTCAGAAATGTTGTCTGAGGATGAAGACCCATTTGCTTCCACTTCTCCCCAGCAGGATACTTCAGGTGTGTGCGTGTGTGGGTACACGCACATGTGTTTGTGTGCATCCCTGCATAACATAAACAAAATAAATAATTTCAAATTTGCAAAGATTTGAAGTTTCCATATTGTAGGTAACAACGATTTTTATCATTACTGGGTATGCACAGTGCCTTGCAAAAGTATTCATCCCCCTTGGCGTTTTTTCTTTTTTGTTGCATTACAACCTGTAATTTAAATGTATTTTTATTGGGATTTCATGTAATGGACATACGCAAAATAGTGCAAATTGGTGAAGTGAAAAAATTCGACAAACCCAAAGCTCGAGGAGCGTCGCACAGCATAATACAAATAACAGTCGTACATACTGTATGCTGTTGTTCTATCGCGCGTGCAATGATGTCCGAGGGGGGAGAAACATATTTTGCAGTAACTTCTTTGTTGTTGTTGTAATATCACAAACAGACGTGGCAGTTTCACCATTAAGGATTACAGTTTTAATTTCATTGAAAGTAGGCAGCAGTACCAGATGATCCATAAGAAAAATAACGTTTTCATATTTTTCTAAATAGCTTCATAACTACGGTAAAAGTGCATAAAGATTGTGGGCGCAGGACATTATCAATGCCTTCTTGAAAAGGACGTGTTATATATGAAAATGGATCACATGTAAAATGCATGTATTCAATATGGACATTTACAGTACATCAATATTTGGGCATCAGTTTCAATATAGTACAACCACCATTTATTGCCACATCCCAACCTTCAAATCAAATTATAATTCTCATAAAAATGAACAGAAGTTTGCCATTAACAGTTAAGATTCTCATGTTGGTTGAGCAGCCACTAGAGTTTTCCTGAACTGACCGTTTTTCAGTCATCAAGCTTATCTACTGTGGGCGAAAACAGTGCTGCTTCCTCCTGACGTTACAGAGCGCAATTATTCTAGTCACCAGCAGAGGGCGCTGCATTGCAATAATAACCAAACATATTGTACATTTTCCTGAAGAGGAAATCATCAAATCAGCCCAGATCAATACAGTCATCAAGCCCAGAGCAATACAGTCATCAAGCCCAGATCAATACAGTCATCAAGCCCAGAACAATACAGTCATCAAGCCCAGAGAAATACAGTCATCAAGCCCAGAACAATACAGTCATCAAGCCCAGAGCAATACAGTCATCAAGCCCAGAGCAATACAGTCATCAAGTCCAGAGCAATACAGTCCAGTAAATACTAATACACTATCATTTTAACCCTGTCGCGTTAGGCTAGGCTATGCTAGTCAGCTTTTTTGATGAGGAGGATCCCGGATCCGGGAGGGAGACTCGTTAGTTAAGAGCCTACTTGTTGTTAATGTATTTACACAGTAACATTTTATTAAACAAATCAATAATAAACCCAAATAAGAACAAATTGGGTATGCATGTAATGGTGGGGTCTGAAATGATTGCCACCCTTGATAAAGATGCGCAACAATGACTGTATAAAATACATTATTCATATACTGAGCTATATTGAATGCAAAATAAATTGGTAACATATATTATTTTATAATAATATAATTGCTCAGAGAAAGATTTTGTTTCACATAATTATTGACACTCTTAAAGATTTGTATAAATAAAGTAGTCAAAATTAGTATTTGGTCCCTGGTGACTACAAATTCTCACTGACCCTCTGTAACATTCTCACTGACCCTCTGCAACATTCTCACTGACCCTCTGTAACATTCTCACTGACCCTCTGCAACATTCTCACTGACCCTCTGCAACATTCTCACTGACCCTCTGCAACATTCTCACTGACCCTCTGCAACATTCTCACTGACCCACTGCAACATTCTCACTGACCCTCGGCAACATTCTCACTGACCCTCGGCAACATTCTCACTGACCCTCTAACATTCTCACTGACCCTCTGCAACATTCTCACTGACCCTCTAACACTCTCACTGACCCTCTAACATTCTCACTGACCCTCTAACATTCTCACTGACCCTCTAACATTCTCACTGACCCTCTAACATTCTCACTGACCCTCTAACATTCTCACTGACCCTCTAACATTCTCACTGACCCTCTAACATTCTCACTGACCCTCTAACATTCTCACTGACCCTCTAACATTCTCACTGACCCTCTAACATTCTCACTGACCCTCTAACATTCTCACTGACCCTCTAACATTCTCACTGACCCACTGCAACATTCTCACTGACCCACTGCAACATTCTCACTGACCCTCGGCAAAATTCTCACTCACCCTCTAACATTCTCACTGACCCTCTGCAACATTCTCACTGACCCTCTAACATTCTCACTGACCCTCTAACATTCTCACTGACCCTCTTTGACCCTCTGTAACATTCTCACTGACCCTCTAACATTCTCACTGACACTCTAACATTCTCACTGACCCTCTAACATTATATATATATTAATGAATGTTTTTGTTGCTAAACAACCAACCCGTCTGTAGGTTGTGTTGCTAAACAACCAACCCGTCTGTAGGTTGTGTTGCTAAACAACCAACCCGTCTGTAGGTTGTGTTGCTAAACAACCAACCCGTCTGTAGGTTGTGTTGCTAAACAACCAACCCGTCTGTAGGTTGTGTTGCTAAACAACCAACCCGTCTGTAGGTTGTGTTGCTAAACAACCAACCCGTCTGTAGGTTGTGTTGCTAAACAACCAACCCGTCTGTAGGTTGTGTTGCTAAACAACCAACCCGTCTGTAGGTTGTGTTGCTAAACAACCAACCCGTCTGTAGGTTTTGATGCTAAACAACCAGCCCGTCTGTAGGTTTTGTTGCTAAACAACCAGCCCGTCTGTAGGTTTTGTTGCTAAACAACCAGCCCGTCTGTAGGTTTTGTTGCTAAACAACCAGCCCGTCTGTAGGTTTTGTTGCTAAACAACCAACCCGTCTGTAGGTTTTGTTGCTAAACAACCAACCCGTCTGTAGGTTGTGTTGCTAAACAACCAACCCGTCTGTAGGTTCTGTTGCTAAACAACCAACCCGTCTGTAGGTTTTGTGGCTAAACAACCAACCCGCCTGTAGGTTTTGTGGCTAAACAACCAACCCGTCTGTAGGTTTTGTTTCTAAACAACCAGCCCGTCTGTAGGTTTTGTTGCTAAACAACCAACCCGTCTGTAGGTTTTGTTTCTAAACAACCAACCCGTCTGTAGGTTTTGTTGCTAAACAACCAACCCGTCTGTAGGTTTTGTTGCTAAACAACCAACCCGTCTGTAGGTTTTGTTGCTAAACAACCAACCTGTCTGTAGGTTCTGTTGCTAAACAACCAACCCGTCTGTAGGTTTTGTGGCTAAACAACCAACCCGTCTGTAGGTTTTGTGGCTAAACAACCAACCCGTCTGTAGGTTTTGTGGCTAAACAACCAACCCGTCTGTAGGTTCTGTTGCTAAACAACCAACCCGTCTGTAGGTTCTGTTGCTAAACAACCAACCCGTCTGTAGGTTCTGTTGCTAAACAACCAACCCGTCTGTAGGTTCTGTTGCTAAACAACCAACCCGTCTGTAGGTTCTGTTGCTAAACAACCAACCCGTCTGTAGGTTTTGTGGCTAAACAACCAACCCGCCTGTAGGTTTTGTGGCTAAACAACCAACCCGTCTGTAGGTTTTGATACTAAACAACCAGCCCGTCTGTAGGTTTTGTTGCTAAACAACCAACCCGTCTGTAGGTTGTGTTGCTAAACAACCAACCCGTCTGTAGGTTGTGTTGCTAAACAACCAACCCGTCTGTAGGTTGTGTTGCTAAACAACCAACCCGTCTGTAGGTTGTGTTGCTAAACAACCAACCCGTCTGTAGGTTGTGTTGCTAAACAACCAACCCGTCTGTAGGTTTTGTGGCTAAACAACCAACCCGTCTGTAGGTTTTGATACTAAACAACCAGCCCGTCTGTAGGTTTTGTTGCTAAACAACCAACCCGTCTGTAGGTTGTGTTGCTAAACAACCAACCCGTCTGTAGGTTGTGTTGCTAAACAACCAACCCGTCTGTAGGTTGTGTTGCTAAACAACCAACCCGTCTGTAGGTTGTGTTGCTAAACAGCCAACCCGTCTGTAGGTTTTGTTGCTAAACAACCAACCCGTCTGTAGGTTTTGTTGCTAAACAACCAACCCGTCTGTAGGTTGTGTTGCTAAACAACCAGCCTATATGTGTTTGTATTTATTATGGATCCCAATCAGCACTCTTCCTGGGGCCCAGGTAAATTAAGGCAGTTTATACAATTATAAAAACGTTACAATCATGCAGATTTTACAACACACTGTTTGCCCTCAGGCCCCTACTACAACACATCTATAGTACTGAAGCCGTGTGTGTATAGTGCGTATGTTATCGTGTGTGTGTTTATGCATGCGTCTGTGCCTTTGTGTTGCTTCTGTCCCATAAGGTGCATGAGTTACCTGATGTGGAATAGAGTTCCATGTAGTCATGGCTCTATGTAGTACTGTCCGCCTCTCATAGTCTGTTCTGGACTCGGGGACTGTGAAGAGACCTCTGGTGGCATGTCTTGATGGTTATGCATGGGTGTCTGAGCTGTGTGCTAGTCGTTTAAACAGACAGCTCGTGGATTCAACATGTCTCTCTCACCTCTCATAAATACAAGCAGTGATTAAGTAAATCTTTCCTCCATTTTGAGCCAGGAGAGATTGACATGCATATAATTAATATTAGCTCTCTGTACATCCCAAGGGCCAGCCGTGCTGCCCTGTTCTGAGCCAATTGCAATTTTCCTACGTCCCTTTTTTGTGGCACCTGATCACAGGACTGAACAGTAGTCAAGGTGCGACAAAACTTACACCTGTAGGATCTGACCAATCAGTCAAAAGGAAGCCCCACTAGCACGGTTTACTAGAGAAGGACTTAACCCTAATGAAGTAAATCGAGGAGAAACAATTTTAGGTTATCGTCTCAGAGCTTACCTTTACTCTCAAGTCCGTGTAAACGAGACCTGCTGTGAGGTGGACTGTTGACTAGAGAGCAAAAAAAAAAAAAAACTCCACTACGAGTCCTTCATTGAGGAAATGTCTTTATTCTGCCCATGGTAAAGCAGGTACTGAGACAGAGAGGCTGACAAGTCAAAGAATGGCTCTACATTTAAACCTCAATTACAACATCAACGTTACACCTTTTTTTTTACTCCACTGTTTTTTCATTTTCTATAGATTATTCAAATTAACTATATGTATACAACATTAAACCAAGATTAGGGGCAAGCCATTACATTTCCCATTAAAATTAATCTGTAAAACCAAAACATGTTAAAAGCCATAAGATAACAAAAAAAATAATAATCTGAAAACACAGCCATGCACACTCTTCAACAAACCAAACACTTTTTTGATCCATTGCAAGAATATTAAAGGTATATTTTCATATATTAGAGAAAAACTGCACTACTAACAACCAATAAGAAATCAGTGTTTTCTTCAGAAAATGTAGTATAACAGAGCCACATTTAAGGGGCCTGTTTTAAACATTAGAACACATTGCAGTCTGGCCATATTGGGGACAAGACGATAGATTTTACACCACTTTATGCCACTTAAAAAAAGAAAAAGAAACCATATTCAAAATGACAGTTTATAGGAAAATAAAACATTTACTGGCGACTGATCGAATTATAGGCTTCACAATGAGGTATTAAACTTTCTCACTAAACAACCAACACTGAATGTAAGCAACTAGAAATAACATGCATGTTAGGCATTGACATGTATTATAATCCTCCGGATTTATTAACAATTAGATCTGTCCTTTTTCATAACTTCAACCTGGAAAGTCGGTCCCGAAAATAAGGGGGGGAGGGGGGGGTCTTAAAAGGAGTAGATGTTGAGGAAGCCCCGTTGTCATGGAGAAGCAGAAGGGGTACAAGTAGTATCAGCGCTAGGAAGGAGAAGTTTGTCCCGACCACAGGTCATATCAATCGCTAGCCAAAACATCGTGGACAAACTGGGTGCTGCAGTAAGCCTATACAGTGAGCTGCAGTCAAAATAGAGTCTTATTTATTTTAGGCAACAAATGGAAGAAAACAGACTGACATTATTTTGGAATTGTCCCGAATAAGAACTTATTTTCAAAAAAAAATCGTTGCAAAACATTGCAAAACGTGTGCCCTAATGAACGCAGCGCTAGTCTATATGGCTTACAGGACCAGGCCCTATCCGATGTGGTCTTTAGATTCTAAACAAACCCCATTGTTAATATCAGAGACAACAGAAAATAAAAAAAAGGTACATATAGGCAGCGTTTCAGGCCGACTACATTGCAGTCTTGCTACGGGAATCGACCAATGGCGGTGTGCCACGTATATGACTGCACAAACTGGCATCAGAACATCGTTTTATCATATGATGCGGTTAGTTCACATCTTAAAAACACCATATCTAGGTGTTGTGTAGATCTGGCAGACGACTGCAATGTAGTCTGTCTGGAACGTGTCCACAGACTACTTTAAATGAATTTAAAAAAAGGTGACTGGTGGGACAGATCCTAGTAACTACTAGTCGAAATCTTTCTTGTCCTTCTTCCCTTCGCCCTCGAAGCCGTCTGCTCCGTCGATGTCGCGGCGACGCTTGCGGTTGTTGTGGACGTTGAAGCGAGGGTTCATCTGGGGCAGTGGGTCCATGCCCAGCACCTTGTGGATCTGACGGAACGCTAGCAGCCGCAGAGCAAACTGGACAGAGACACAGCGAGAGTCAGCCTAATAACTACACACAGTACATTATATTTATGGTGTACCTCAAGGATATGTTGTTGCGCCATTATCATGTATATAGAGATCTCTGGAGGACCAGTACAACAGGATTGCAAATCAGACACTATTATCCAATTTATTTTTAATCCCAGTCCCCATCCCCCACAGGCCTTTTGGTAGGTCGTCATTGTAAATAAGAATTTGTTCTTAACCGACTTGCCGAGTTAAATAAAGGATAAATAAAGACTATATTCATGGCTATCAGTTACTGGGTCATTACGGTTTATATAAAATGATTTGGCAGCGGTATCAAGTACTACCATTCCCCCCCCCCATTTTATTTACAGACGATTCCAATCAGTTTATACTTCTTTTCAACAAGTCTCAAAAACCTTTAAGGCAAAACCATTACAACGCATGTTGACGGCCAGTACCTTCTATTGATGGTGTAGCTCAAATGATCCGTTCTGGAGGCTATTACAATGTCCTGTATATTATATATGACGTATCCCGTCAGTACCTGGTCCTGTATATTATATATGACGTATCCTGTCAGTACCTGGTCCTGTATATTATACACTGCTCAAAAAAATAAAGGGAACACTTAAACAACACAATGTAACTCCAAGTCAATCACACTTCTGTGAAATCAAACTGTCCACTTAGGAAGCAACACTGATTGACAATAAATTTCACATGCTGTTGTGCAAATGGAATAGACAAAAGGTGGAAATTATAGGCAATTAGCAAGACACCCCCAAAAAAGGAGTGATTCTGCAGGTGGTGACCACAGACAACTTCTCAGTTCCTATGCTTCCTGGCTGATGTTTTGGTCACTTTTGAATGCTGGCGGTGCTCTCACTCTAGTGGTAGCATGAGACGGAGTCTACAACCCACACAAGTGGCTCAGGTAGTGCAGTTCATCCAGGATGGCACATCAATGCGAGCTGTGGTAAAAAGGTTTGCTGTGTCTGTCAGCGTAGTGTCCAGAGCATGGAGGCGCTACCAGGAGACAGGCCAGTACATCAGGAGACGTGGAGGAGGCCGTAGGAGGGCAACAACCCAGCAGCAGGACTGCTACCTCCGCCTTTGTGCAAGGAGGTGCACTGCCAGAGCCCTGCAAAATGACCTCCAGCAGGCCACAAATGTGCATGTGTCTGCTCAAACGGTCAGAAACAGACTCCATGAGGGTGGTATGAGGGCCCGACGTCCACAGGTGGGGGTTGTGCTTACAGCCCAGCACCGTGCAGGACATTTGGCATTTGCCAGAGAACACCAAGATTGGCAAATTCGCCACTGGCGCCCTGTGCTCTTCACAGATGAAAGCAGGTTCACACTGAGCACATGAGCACATGTGACAGACGTGACAGAGTCTGGAGACGCCGTGGAGAACGTTCTGCTGCCTGCAACATCCTCCAGCATGACCGGTTTGGCGGTGGGTCAGTCATGGTGTGGGGTGGCATTTCTTTGTGGGGCCGCACAGCCCTCCATGTGCTCGCCAGAGGTAGCCTGACTGCCATTAGGTACCGAGATGAGATCCTCAGACCCCTTGTGAGACCATATGCTGACACATGCACATTTGTGGCCTGCTGGAGGTCATTTTGCAGGGCTCTGGCAGTGCACCTCCTTGCACAAAGGCGGAGGTAGCGGTCCTGCTGCTGGGTTGTTGCCCTCCTACGGCCTCCTCCACGTCTCCTGATGTACTGGCCTGTCTCCTGGTAGCGCCTCCATGCTCTGGACACTACGCTGACAGACACAGCAAACCTTCTTGCCACAGCTCGCATTGATGTGCCATCCTGGATGAGCTGCACTACCTGAGCCACTTGTGTGGGTTGTAGACTCCGTCTCATGCTACCACTAGAGTGAAAGCACCGCCAGCATTCAAAAGTGACCAAAACATCAGCCAGGAAGCAAAGGAACTGAGAAGTGGTCTGTGGTCACCACCTGCAGAATCACTCCTTTTTTGGGAGTGTCTTGCTAATTGCCTATAATTTCCACCTTTTGTCTATTCCATTTGCACAACAGCATGTGAAATTTATTGTCAATCAGTGTTGCTTCCTAAGTGGACAGTTTGATTTCATAGAAGTGTGATTGACTTGGAGTTACATTGTGTTGTTTAAGTGTTCCCTTTATTTTTTTGAGCAGTGTATATGACGTATCCTGTCAGTACCTGCTCCTGTATATTATATACATGTGTCAGTCAGTACCTGGTCCTGTATATTATATATGACGCATCCCGTCAGTACCTGGTCCTGTATATTATATATGACGTATCCCGTCAGTACCTGGTCCTGTATATTATATACATGTGTCTGTCAGTACCTGGTCCTGTATATTATATATGACGTATCCTGTCAGTACCTGGTCCTGTATATTCTATACATGTGTCTGTCAGTACCTGGTCCTGTATATTCTATATGACGTATCCTGTCAGTACCTGGTCCTGTATATTATATACATGTGTCAGTACCTGGTCCTGTATATTGTATATGACGTATCCTGTCAGTACCTGGTCCTGTATATTCTATACATGTGTCAGTCAGTACCTGGTCCTGTATATGACGTATCCTGTCAGTACCTGGTCCTGTATATTATATATGACGTATCCTGTCAGTACCTGGTCCTGTATATTCTATATGACGCATCCTGTCAGTACCTGGTCCTGTATATTATATACATGTGTCAGTACCTGGTCCTGTATATTGTATATGACGTATCCTGTCAGTACCTGGTCCTGTATATTCTATACATGTGTCAGTCAGTACCTGGTCCTGTATATGACGTATCCTGTCAGTACCTGGTCCTGTATATTATATATGACGTATCCCGTCAGTACCTGGTCCTGTATATTATATACATGTGTCAGTACCTGGTCCTGTATATTATATATGACGTATCCTGTCAGTACCTGGTCCTGTATATTATATATGACGTATCCCGTCAGTACCTGGTCCTGTATATTATATACATGTGTCAGTACCTGGTCCTGTATATTCTATATGACGTATCCTGTCAGTACCTGGTCCTGTATATTATATATGACGTATCCTGTCAGTACCTGGTCCTGTATATTCTATACATGTGTCTGTCAGTACCTGGTCCTGTATATTCTATATGACGTATCCTGTCAGTACCTGGTCCTGTATATTATATACATGTGTCAGTACCTGGTCCTGTATATTATATATGACGTATCCTGTCAGTACCTGGTCCTGTATATTATATATGACGTATCCCGTCAGTACCTGGTCCTGTATATTATATATGACGTATCCTGTCAGTACCTGGTCCTGTATATTATATATGACGCATCCCGTCAGTACCTGGTCCTGTATATTCTATACATGTGTCTGTCAGTACCTGGTCCTGTATATTATATATGACGTATCCTGTCAGTACCTGGTCCTGTATATTCTATACATGTGTCTGTCAGTACCTGGTCCTGTATATTATATACATGTGTCTGTCAGTACCCGGTCCTGTATATTATATACATGTGTCAGTCAGTACCTGGTCCTGTATATTATATATGACGTATCCTGTCAGTACCTGGTCCTGTATATTATATATGACGTATCCCGTCAGTACCTGGTCCTGTATATTATATACATGTGTCTGTCAGTACCTGGTCCTGTATATTATATATGACGTATCCTGTCAGTACCTGGTCCTGTATATTATATATGACGCATCCCGTCAGTACCTGGTCCTGTATATTACGACGCCCAACGGCTCCTCAACAGACTGATAGATAATAATGTCATGTTATAATGCATCCCATCAGTACCTGGGCACTTGAGGTGATGTCCTCTCTGTGCTGCTCCTCCATGGTTGTCAGGGTGTCAGTGGGGTTCTTCTCACACGGGTCGACCAATCCCGGACCACCTAGGAGGACAGACCAACACCGATCAGCATTCTGCTAACCCCACAACACCGGGGGGGGAATGTCTATCAGGATCGTCGAAAAGAGTCGGCCACGATGGTCAAAATCAAGGTATAAAAATTAAACCACTGGTACTGGCGGGTAAGAATGTCTATATCACCAGCCACGTTGGCGGGTGGTCCAGTGCGGGCTCTACAGTGAGAGCATTACATTGGAGAATAATAGTCATAAGTCAAGTATGAGCACATTAAGGCTAGACGAACGCTACAGTAGCTGTTTTCAAAGTGTTTCTGCGGTTCTGTTTCATCGCTGCTAATTTGCACAAAGAAATACGAGTCCTATATCCAGCCTGACGCAGCAACACTGCCTGCGCAGTGTGAAATAGTGGCGGCGTTGCACACAGGCATAACAGTCTAATTTACACTAAAGTCGACAACAACAAAATAAATGAGACTGTCCTCATATTTCTTGGCAATTTACATTGTTTTGTTCGCAAGCTTGTTTTGTTTTTTCAACGTTAGTTTGAGTCTGCTGCGTCGACCGATAGCGAAGAGACGCCCTAGTCGGATCCCACAGGTCGACAGGACTCAAGTGGCTCCGTTACCACGGCAACCTCCCGTCCTTAAAGGGGACAGCTGGACATTTCTGTCTCTGATATTTTTTTGTTTGAAAAGACTTGAGGTCACAAAAATGATTATGAAAATGTAGCAACATCCCACTAATACATTTCTTGATTTAGAAACATTACAAAGCACATTTTATGCAATTATGTCAGAAACAAAATTTGGCTAGTAGATGTTTTAAATCTACCTGCACACAGTGACTTAGTGGACCAGAAAGTACATGTTAGGACCTGGTCAAAATAGTCGTATCACAGTCAGTCAACAATACGCCATTGTCATGGTTAGTCTTACCGGGGAGCAGGACTCCAGAGGATATACATTCCAAGACTCGTCTCAGTGCGTCGCCTGGGCTCAGGGGGCCAGAGGCACTGCTAATGGCCTTCTCTACCAGCAGCTCCATGGCCTGGAGAAAGACACCAATCACAGGAAGGGAGCATGTAAAAGGTTAATAAAGGAGGGGCACATTTCAAGGTCCTTCTGGAAAGACTAGGAAGTCATTTCTATTACGCTCCCTCTTCTTGAAAACATTAAAATCGAGAACCACCACCACCACTTTATAACGTTTTAGATAAGAGTAATATCAACTGGGTGTGTCAGCCTGACGATCAACTCACCCAGCTGGGGAAGGCGGACCACGTGGGGACCCTCTGACAGAGGTCACGCAGGATACGAATAACAATCACACAGGATTGGAGTCCGTTGGCCCTAGCCTTGCGGTGCAATAACACGTTTAGTTTAGTGACAGTAAGAGACTGGCGTAGACAACAGGGATCATAGTACATAATATATACATTACAACATGGTCTGTCAGAGGTCCAAATACTACTGGACACAATGGAAGCTTGTGATTGGTTGATTGAAGTATTGTTAAAATGGCCGTAATTGGTTTTGAAATCAGCTGCCATTCCCAGGAGTATTTCACCTCGTCGTAACGTTAGTGAAAAGAGAGAGTTCACAGTTTACAACATGAAACAAGAAAAGTTTAGGTTTTAGTTTCCTTGTCATCTTATAAACCCTGACTTCTCAGGTTGTTCCAGGTGTGTTTCACAGACAGTCCGGTACTAAAGAAGGTAAAAGGCATAGGGAACTGGTAGAGGGAATCTGCTTTACTTTGCCTGTGCGTTTGCTTTTCGGACATCGCAGCGACACAGTAAACTAATCAGATGTCCCTTCTCTCAATCCCTATCATTCGACTAAACAGAAATTAAAAGCTACAAAATGATCAACATGGAAGCTCTTATCGGATGACAAAGATATCTCTGCAGCCTTATGGAATCATGTTTTAACACGAAGAAAACAATACAATTCCTTGTAAGGAATTACAAGGAATGCCATTTATTAGATTTTTTTTTGGACCATAAAATTAACATTCTAAAGTTCAGCTGAATAAATATCATAAAGATTGAATATTCAATCTGGTCAAAATCATTACAAGGGTGGCATCCTTGAGTATTTTGTATTTATATCCACCCCCCATATATATAAAAATCATTAAAATTCATTATTAATTCCGACATTGAAAAAAAATCTAAAACAAAGGAAATTAAAAAAATGCATCTCATAAGGCTCCACTAAGAAAGTAAAAGGATGTGTCCGAACCTGGAACCACTTAGCGTGGCGGAGGGCTGCCAGAGCAGCGAGGCATTTTTGCCTGTCCAAGACGTCCGCTGGGTCTCGCGTCAAGCCCCAGGTTACATCTAAAAACGGATGAGTCGAATTGTCAAAATGGTGGTCGGTTGGTTGGTGGTTGGTTGAGGTGGTGAGGAGGAGGAGGAACGGGTGTTTGACCAGGTAAAAGCAAGACTCATTGGCTTGAAGACACAAAACACATTGCCACACATACCAAGTTTCAGGGTTTCAGGAAGGAACCAGGAATTGAACTACTCTGATTTATTTCCTGCCAAATGAAACCAATGAACGACCAGCAACCCGACCTCACCTCGATATTACTAGTGTTTGGAGATGTAGCGTCATGAATGTAACATTAGGTTCACATTGGTGTGAGGTGTTTGGTTATATATACATGTTAGGTTAGGGGGATTGTGAATTATGGGACTGGCGTAAAATGCTGACCAAATAGAAGCAGGATGTGTGATGGTTCAACAGAGAATTATCAAACTCTTGCTTAGGTCTGGCGTGAAGGCTGACCTAGTTGTCCCAACAGCGATCTATTTCATATATAGTCCCCCCCCCCTCAAAAAAAACTCAACTGTAATGTATTGGTAACGTGTTGAAATGCAACACCTGACAGAGAAGTTTAAAATCTCTGAAAAAGCAGAGAAGTTTACTTGTTAATATAAGCAATGTTACGCCAATCATTAGTCAATTTCAGTCTTACTATCCTCGGAGTTGATAACGTAGGTGGATTCCAATGGGTCATGGTGTATAAGTATAACAAAAAAACAAAGGAGAGAGGATCTGAAGTCCATCGGCGAACCGTAATGACTTGTTGCTTGGCGTGTGAACGGAGTTGCTACTAACAGTGGTGTGGCGATGGTAGGTGTGGCAGAGTGTTGAGCTGGTGGGGGGGGGGGGAACCTTGGTCAAAAATCCTTCCACAGGAGCTGGTTGGTTGGGGTTGGAACTGGTTGGAACTGGAGCTGGTTGGTTGGGGTTAGAACCCTCTCCTGTATATTGGAGATGAATTTCAGAAAGCTTTGGGGCTGGACCAGATAGAAAGATGTCAATTATGTGGACAAGCAGCGTTGCGTGTTGGAAAGCAACAACAAAAAAAACATGCTCCCCAGCAGCAAAAATAAAATGGTTAGATTGGACATCACTGCATGCATGGCTGGCGTGAGTCATACCTGGCTGATAGGTTGGCAGATACTAGCCTACTGATATTAACTCAGGTCCAACCACAGAGTCCTCTGCCAAAGCCTTCATCCCTGGCCCCTACCGGATGTGCCACTTTTCTCGTGAAGTGTGTACTTGCTCAATGTCTGGACACTGGATTTACCACTGGTGGATAGTCAGGCCAATACTCTCCGGCTCTACACCAATCCAATGCTTTCAAATCCATTGGCAGAGTGCACAAGTGCACACTTCTGGAAAGGGTGGAACATTTGGCACAACAAAACATACAAAGGTGCGTGCTTGAAACACGAGTGTTCCATTGTTGAGACGGACATAGACCCCCCCCCCCCCAAAAAAAAAGGGTCCATTTCAGTCTGGCAACACTCACTACTACCCTCCATTGTCAACGAATGCAAAAGACAACGGACAATAAAATGTGATCGAAAAGGCCTTTCAGGTCATATCTGACAGAATGATTAGCTACAGTAAGGAAATGGAGCCCGATCGTTCTGTGCACTAGGCTTTGATATGAAGGGGGACACCAGTTCACTCAGGGAGTAACCTTACAACTGAATAACTCACTCCCAGACAAAAAATAAGATTTTGTTTCCTGTGTGGGGACGTGTGAGCCTACTTCCCACTTCCTGTTTGTCTATGTTCGAAAACCATCTGTTCTGTAAGCCTTTTCTTTCTATACTAGTCATTTCGCCAAAAATAAACTAACTTTTGTTTTTGCTGAAATCTCTCCCGTGACATCAATCTATGAATGATTTGAGTTGTGTGCACGTTTCTTAGTGAGCAGCCCACCACTTCCCCGCCCAATGGCATCTCTGGAGAGAAAAACGTTTCTCCAATGTGTGTAGTTCTGGGCTAAATAACGATCGACCCGGTAGGAAAATTGGTTTAACGTAGCGGTGTAACTGGAAAAACAACCCCAGAAACAAAAAAATGTATCTTACCTGGGAACAAAAAAAAATTAGAATAATCTAGACTGCGTTGTCAAACACCGATCATGCTTTGTTTGTAAAGGGACAGCTTTTCAAGAGAGCACTGAAGCCGAGTCGGAGACCTAAGATCTACTCTGCTGGCACTATACAACAGGACCCTAACTTCACCAGGAGTGCCGAGCTAACCATGACTAGAAAGAAGGTTATTTTTCCTCCAATGACGAGCCTTTGATGCAGATTTTCCTTTACGGCACAGATTTAAAAATAAACAAGATGGCTTCTCAGACTTAAAAATAAATAAAAATAAAAGTTTGTTGGACAATCTGAATGATTGACCAAAACGTAGTTCTTCGTATAATTTTTTTCGTATCGTGAGTTTCAAAACACTGAGCTAAATTAGAACGCCTACCCCAAGGCTTTAGACAGCACGAGAACTGTTTTTAAGAATGAACCAACCAGATTCTCCTGTCATGACATGCTCCAGCACCTCCTTGGTTGAAGTTTAAAACAACTAGCGTTTCTAAAATACAAAAATAAAACATCTTGAGCGAGAGACTTGGATACCCAATAGATTAAATCAACAGAGTGGCCAGGGCAATCTAGAAAGTCACATTTAAAGTGCCACCAGGGTAGGTCTCTTCAGGATCAATCAACATATAGGAATTGACATCTTACAGGGTACATTCATTTGTGCTTGCCCAGTGGCCCCAGGTGAGCAGAGATTTCACATTAAGACCATTGAAATAGCCCAAAACATGTTAACTCCACCCATCCAGTGCTCCTGGACAAACTAAACTAATGCACCCATAGCTAGGTGGCAGAGAGAAGGTCAGAGAGGAGGAGGAGGAGAGAAGGTCAGAGAGGAGGAGGAGGAGAGAAGGTCAGAGAGGAGGAGGAGGAGAGAAGGTCAGAGAGGAGGAGGAGGAGAGAAGGTCAGAGAGGAGGAGGAGGAGAGAAGGTCAGAGAGGAGGAGGAGGAGAGAAGGTCAGAGAGGAGGAGGAGAGAAGGTCAGAGAGGAGGAGGAGAGAAGGTCAGAGAGGAGGAGGAGAGAAGGTCAGAGAGGAGGAGGAGAGAAGGTCAGAGAGGAGGAGGAGAGAAGGTCAGAGAGGAGGAGGAGAGAAGGTCAGAGAGGAGGAGGAGAGAAGGTCAGGGAGGAGGAGGAGAGAAGGTCAGAGAGGAGGAGGAGAGAAGGTCAGAGAGGAGGAGGAGAGAAGGTCAGAGAGGAGGAGGAGAGAAGGTCTGAGAGGAGGAGGAGAGAAGGTCAGAGAGGAGGAGGAGAGAAGGTCAGAGAGGAGGAGGAGAGAAGGTCTGAGAGGAGGAGGAGAAAAGGTCTGAGAGGAGGAGGAGAAAAGGTCTGAGAGGAGGAGGAGAAAAGGTCTGAGAGGAGGAGGAGAAAAGGTCTGAGAGGAGGAGGAGAAAAGGTCTGAGAGAAGGAGGAGAAAAGGTCTGAGAGAAGGAGGAGAGAAGGACTGAGAGGAGGAGGAGAAAAGGTCTGAGAGAAGGAGGAGAGAAGGGCAGAGAGGAGGAGGAGAGAAGGGCAGAGAGGAGGAGGAGGAGAGAAGGGCAGAGAGGAGGAGGAGGAGAGAAGGGCAGAGAGGAGGAGGAGGAGAGAAGGGCAGAGAGGAGGAGGAGGAGAGAAGGGCAGAGAGGAGGAGGAGGAGAGAAGGGCTGAGAGGAGGAGGAGGAGAGAAGGGCTGAGAGGAGGAGGAGAGAAGGTCTGAGAGGAGGAGGAGAGAAGGTCTGAGAGGAGGAGGAGAGAAGGTCTGAGAGGAGGAGGAGAGAAGGGCTGAGAGGAGGAGGAGAGAAGGGCTGAGAGGAGGAGGAGAGAAGGGCTGAGAGGAGGAGGAGAGAAGGGCAGAGAGGAGGAGGAGAGAAGGTCTGAGAGGAGGAGGAGAGAAGGTCTGAGAGGAGGAGGAGAGAAGGTCTGAGAGGAGGAGGAGGAGAGAAGGGCGATGTCTTTCCAACCTCCATCCCGTGGCGGGGGTGTGGCAGGAGTCTCCTCTTCTCGGATGCTGGGGGAGGTCAAGGTGACCGTGACTGTCATTTTGGGGTCGGCTCCAGACGTCAGGATGATGGAACAGTCCTCGATGGAGCCCTTCACCTCGTACTTCTCTGGGGTCACCAGCTGTCAATCAAACAAAACAATCAACAGCTGGCACACAGGAAGGAAGTGTGTGTGAGACGCTGTGCAGGGTGGACTGTGTGCGAGACGCTGTGCAGGGTGGACTGTGTGCGAGACGCTGTGCAGAGTAAACTGTGTGCGAGACGCTGTGCAGAGTAAACTGTGTGCGAGACGCTGTGCAGAGTAAACTGTGCGAGACGCTGTGCAGAGTGGACTGTGTGCGAGACGCTGTGCAGAGTAAACTGTGTGCGAGACGCTGTGCAGAGTAAACTGTGTGCGAGACGCTGTGCAGAGTAAACTGTGCGAGACGCTGTGCAGAGTGGACTGTGTGCGTGACGCTGTGCAGAGTGGACTGTGTGCGTGACGCTGTGCAGAGTAAACTGTGTGTGAGACGCTGTGCAGAGTAAACTGTGTGCGTGACGCTGTGCAGAGTAAACTGTGTGCGTGACGCTGTGCAGAGTAAACTGTGTGCGTGACGCTGTGCAGAGTAAACTGTGTGCGTGACGCTGTGCAGAGTAAACTGTGTGCGTGACGCTGTGCAGAGTAAACTGTGTGCGTGACGCTGTGCAGAGTAAACTGTGTGCGTGACGCTGTGCAGAGTAAACTGTGTGTGTGACGCTGTGCAGAGTAAACTGTGTGTGTGACGCTGTGCAGAGTAAACTGTGTGTGTGACGCTGTGCAGAGTAAACTGTGTGTGTGACGCTGTGCAGAGTGGACTGTGTGTGTGACGCTGTGCAGAGTAAACTGTGTGTGTGACGCTGTGCAGAGTAAACTGTGTGTGTGACGCTGTGCAGAGTAAACTGTGTGTGTGACGCTGTGCAGAGTGGACTGTGTGTGTGACGCTGTGCAGAGTAAACTGTGTGTGTGACGCTGTGCAGAGTAAACTGTGTGTGTGACGCTGTGCAGAGTAAACTGTGTGTGTGACGCTGTGCAGAGTAAACTGTGTGTGTGACGCTGTGCAGAGTAAACTGTGTGTGTGACGCTGTGCAGAGTAAACTGTGTGTGAGACGCTGTGCAGAGTAAACTGTGTGTGTGACGCTGTGCAGAGTAAACTGTGTGTGTGACGCTGTGCAGAGTAAACTGTGTGTGTGACGCTGTGCAGAGTAAACTGTGTGTGTGACGCTGTGCAGAGTAAACTGTGTGTGTGACGCTGTGCAGAGTGGACTGTGTGTGTGACGCTGTGCAGAGTAAACTGTGTGTGTGACGCTGTGCAGAGTGGACTGTGCCGTACCACCAGCTGCTTGGGTAGGTGTTCCACTATGCAGCTCAGCAGGGTCTTGGTGGGCTTCTCTGAACAGAGCAGGACCAGGTTGACGTTCTTGTCTCCGCGGAGCAGCAGTCCTTTAGCCAGCACCCCCACCCGCATCACCCCCTTCAGAGCTCTACAGGAGGGAGGTGTTCATTAGGTATCTAACGTTAGAAAACAGACTGAAACAGAGCAGCAGTCCTTTAGACAACACCCCCACCAGCCCCTTCAGAGTTCTATGCTTGGGAAGACGTTCCACTATGCAGCGCCGCAGGGTCTCGAAAGGCAACAGCTCGAAAGGCAACAGCTCAGATATCACACGGAAAAAAGAAAAATGACACCCCGGGAAATCGATAGAACATGGCTCAGAGATGGACAAAAAAAACAATATAACATTCAAAATGGGTGAACCTCCTCACCTGTCTTGGGCAGTCTTCGGGACCTCCTTCTCTTTCTCCTCCCCAGTCGTCTCGTTAGTCTTCTCCTGATCGGTGATGTCGGAGACCAGTTTGAGGGCTCTCTCTGTGA